>NC_136267.1:154118382-154138382 GCF_964187855.1 Myxine glutinosa | reverse complement strand
CTTCAGATCATGCCCTTTTATTACAACAGGCACTGTTCAACGTGTACACGAGATGGCGGTGTTACACTATTTCAGTTTGAGGTGTGACGTCGGTTACATATATTGGTAACTGACAATGAAGACTATCTGAATGGAGCCTTGTGCCATTTCGCAGCATCCCCTGTGCATTAGTTGTTGACTTTTTCTGCACTTAAAAGGATTTATCTTGAGCGATTGCGCATCCTTTCCTCTCTGAAAGATTTCCAAACTCAGCAATATGTGTACGTGTACATGATTTCATTTAACATGTCTTATTTATGCATGGCTGTAGAAACATATTGTCTGCCTTTGTAGTTGCAAGCACCAGATACAAAATATTGCAGCAGTTGCCTATCTTGTGAAAATGTATTTTCTATTTGATGCTTCTTCTGTGTTTTAATTTGTTTTCATTTTTGAGCACCACTTTTCTTTGGCACACCTGCTGTGTATATATACCAGAGGTTACTTGTGACTTACCTGCTTGCAACTGCCTGTGTGCAGGAATCGCAAGCTCCAAGTCCGAAACATTCCTCCACAGCTACAATGGGAGGTAAGAACTGGTGGCTTGTTTTGGATCTGGGACTTCTATAAATTTACTGGGCCCACAATGGGAACACCCGAATCAAACTGAGACTCAAACCCACATACATTTCTTTCCTGCATTGGTTGTAATTTCCATTTGTAGGTTTCAGTAGGTGGAATGAAGTCCTCCCATGACTCGAGGCATCCACCTATATTTCGCTAAAGGATCACGTTTCATGGACCGAGTTGTGAAGTTTTTCTTTTGTTCTCATATTTTTGTTCTGAGGCTGCTTTTCAGGATCACCGCTAGCCTGGACAGCTTCCAATTGGAGTTCGTTTGTAGTAATATTCCCCGGGATGTTTTTAAAGATCTTTGTAAAGTGTTAAATCTTGCTTGATAAGCGACAACAGGAATGACCTTTAAAAATTTTTTTTAAATAAACCTTGTTCAGTAATATTTGATGGTAGTGGTGGAAACATTCATTTTCTTGATTTGAATGTTGTTTCAGGTCCTGGACAGTATTCTGGGTCAGTATGGTGAGGTGGAGAGCTGTGATCAAGGTTTGTTCTTATTTGTTATTCCTATAAATAACTTTGTTTTTTTCTTAACTCTAAATAAACAAAAATAATGCTTGGAGGCAGTTGTTTGTTTTTGCTACTTCGTTTTTTTATTATTATGTCATCTCATCTCGATTTTCAAAGGATGTCTGTTCGTCCGTCCATTCAGTCGTCCATCTGTTAACTTTTTGCTATTTTTGCTACTCCTCCCTTAACACCCAACTGACTGTTCTGAAACTTGACAAGTAATACAAGACAGTAGCCTGCACAATCGCTCGCTCGCTCGGTATTCAATTTTTCGATTTCAGATCATTGTTACCTTTCAGAGGGGTTGTATCCCTTTGGTTATGACCCTCTGAAACTTTGGATCCCTACTCGTCCCTTATTTACCAACCGATTGCTGTGAAACCTGATACAGCCCTTCTGCTCGATGGTCCACAAGATCACTCGGTCTTAGATTTTTCAATTTCATATCAGTTGGTGTCCCAGTAGATCAGGGTGGTCCCCCAAATCAGCAGAGGTCTGAACTACACCCTTAAGAGATGTTCGTCAGCCCATGCGGTGCTATTTATTTAATAATCACTGCTCTGATTCCTGTGCAATCTGCCTTGCATATCATATCAGTTGGTCTCAGTAGATCAGTCCAAACGTTTATAGGAAGTGTATTTTAAACAAGATTTTGCATACTTTAAGTGTGCAAATGCTTGAAAGCTTTTTGGGTCCTTCAGCATGTACATTTATTCCCTTTATTTAATTGCAAAGGTCAATCATGAACAAGTTGAAGATGACCTTTTTGTGCCGTTTTTGTGGAGCACCCTCTACCAGAAATAAAAATATTATAAACCACTAACACAGTTGATTATCTTTTGAAACAGTCGCTACTACTGTTTAACACAAAACTGAAAGGGAGGAAACTTGGGGTGTGTTTAATTACCAAGCAGCGAGCTAGCGCTTGCCAAGCATGCCGTTCCTTCACGGTTTTGAATGGAGTGCTTGCTCAAATGCTTAAACCACTTCGTGAGCTCTTCACAAGAAAATTTGTAGCTGAACATACCCCTCACCCCCTCGATGTTCTTGAGGCCTGATCCTAGATCTGCTGTAATATATATACCCCAGAGAGGAATGGCCCTTCCTGCTGCTCCCGTAGGGAATGGGTGTACTAGTTACCATAAAAACAACTATAGACCTCAATGCAAGCAAAAACAAGACATTCACCAATTACAAAAAAGCAATTTGGGATAACTTTGCACACGACACTAAACAAAAATGCCAACAACTTAACAATAACAGCATCGCTAACAATGACATCCACATCAAACAATTCAATATGATCATCAACACCACAGCTAGCAAATACGTTCCAAAGGGCAATATCAAAAATACAACCCCAACTACTCGCTAGAAATCGCATCCCTCATCAACCAATAATACAATGTAAAACACAACACACCAACACCCAAAGCACCAGACATAGTAGAAAGGATACAAACACTAAACACAGAAATCAACAACAAAATACATGTGGAAAAAAGCGCAAAACTGATACTCCCTTCAACAATCACTGAACCACTCAACCAATACCAAGCACACTTATCTGTTCATGCACGACATTCCACAACCACCCGAGAACACGCAATTAGATTCATATGCGACGATATAACCATCACCTTTACTCAAAGCACCATGCCCACTGCCACATCACAACTGCAACCCTTCCTCAGCACCCTACAAACCTGGCTCATGGTAAACAAACTAAAAGTAGCCCACTCAAAATCAACAGTGACTCTTCTAATAAATTACACGAAGGAGCATAATGCTGCACCACACATCACACTGAACAACATCCCTATCCCACACACAACCAAAAAAAAATACTCGGCGTCACCTTTAACACATCCATGTCATTCTCATATCACATCACAAACATTAAAAAACCATGCACACCCAGGCTGAACACACTTAGGTCACCACAAAGAAACAACATCACTAACATACAAACAGTACATTAGATCAGTCATCAACTATGCCAGCTCATCTTGGACTTCCAGTCTATCAAACACACATCTCAACACCTTGCAGAGCATACAAAACAAAGCCCTTTGCATCATCACAGGCAGCACATAAGCAACACCACTCGAGCACCTACACACAGAAGTATAAATGCTATTAATCAAAGACCACTTGGACATGAGGTGCACAGTTCATTGCAATGGCAAATGCCAACCCTAATGCCACGACATGCACAACTACCCACAGACCCCTAGACACATTCAAATTACACCACAAAGATACGACAGTCACATCCTTCGTAACATCCCCACACCAAATGACGGAAACTACAAAAACGCATCCACACCCACATTACCATAAACACAATAATCAACCTGGGCCCAAACAGTATATTGGGTGCAAAACCCCCACCCATCAATGACACAGAGAAACTACTCCCCAGGTCTGATCGTGTTCACCTTTCACTCCTCCGCTGTGGACACCAACCACAACTTTTACACTACAAGCATAGACTCGCCGACACCACTGATGACACCTGCAACCACTGCCAGGCTGCTCTGCACAATACAAAATAAAACGTATCATGGAAGTCTGCGTGGTCCTGGCTTCACATAGGCAAGAGCACAACATCTTGTATGTGAGGGATCTCTGGGTCACTTCTGTGAGATCGCTCAGCTATCTCCGTGCCGCTGGTCTATTCAATCAGAACTGACTGGGGCAACACATCAACAACCTGTATTTAAATTAAAGTACTGCAAAACTGGAGGGTCCTGGAAGTATTATGAAGGTGACTTATGTTCTACAGTCTTCAAGTATATAATTCAATTTGAAAATAAAATAAAGATAATAAAAGTTATATAAATTAATTAATTTTGGTTTTGCCACAATTTTTCACTGTGTCTATTACATCACCATATCTAACACATGACATGAGGTATTCCTGCTTTTGTTGTATGTGTCCATTATGACATCCTTAAAAACAGTCCATTTCCTGTTTGGAATTATTTTCAATTTTGTTTTATTGGCAGACAGGTAGGCAGAGTAAAAATGTGTGATCAGGCCAAATTCAAAGTCAAGGTATGGTAAAACGAAAGACTGGTCTTCCTTTTCAAGTTCTGATTCGTGTTTAAAATATAACATTCAATTTAAATAAGTTTTTCCTCTATCATAAAACTGACTGATAAATTAATAAGACAGACAGACAGACGGACATGGACCAATTGCTTAACCCAGCTTTTTGCTTTGCGTGTCTGAGGTAACTGTCTTAATTTTTGTATTATTGGCAGGAAAATAGAGCATATGTGTCTTAAATGTACGAAAATTTTCACCAGCTGGAAACTTAAAATATTTAACGAATCGCTGGAAATAACTATTAAGGGACAGCTTGGACATGGACAGCTAATTAAGGGACCGGGTAGTAAAATTTTAGGTCTTCTGTTAATGAACCAGCTGCTTCATTGAGCATACCCAAATAAACCTTAAATTAGAGGCACATGGCACCTTCTTGAACTGCAAAAGGGCCAAAAATAATTTAAGTTGGAGCTGATACCTACCTTACCGCTGACATTTTGTAAGAGCTGTTGACACTGCATTCATCTTGCTGCCAAAACGACAGAGTGAAGCTGAATGCTGGTATTCCCTTGTACAAATGAATCCATAAACTTCATGCGAAGCATGCTGGAAACTGTAGAAGTTCTGCAAAATGTTGATGGACATTTTAAGTACGTACTCATGAAAGCATCTTGTGTAGCCTCTGCTTTCATCTGCCTATCCTGTAATTCCGTTTCCCTGACTCGATAACTCAGACTACGAATTTTGCTTCCTGCAATGTGAATTGTTTGTCATGGGCTTTTGATAAGGCTTTTGTTTGGATGAAATAAACATTCTAAGCGATATATTCTGTACATACCTGGTATGGGAGATATGATATGGATCGTGCATCCTTGCACCGACTGCTTGCTGGATAATTCCCAAAACTGAAGGAAACCCATTTTGTTTCCTGGGATGGGGCATTGCAAATGCCCATTGGCTTCTACTTGGTTTCCCATCAATTTCTCTTTGGGACTCGCATAATTTAACCTCCTGCCGATGGGATTGTATCCAGCCGCAAACAGTGATTTTAAGTACAAGCTCCACAATGAGTCTTGTTTTATTGAAAAAAAATAATGTAATATTTTGTTTTTTAATCTGGAGCCATAGCAGCATGAGGCAACCACTCAGATGTAAAACACAAAAACAAGACAACTCAGTTTGATTACAACTGGTGCAGTATTTGATATGCCCACTCTTATCTGCTAATTCGTACCATGCAAGTACTCAGCAGTCCAATTTGGCCTTTTCTTGCAAAAAAACGATCATTGCTTTTCAAGTTCAAAATGTTTTTCAAGAATAACCCTTCGATGTCACTTTCTCTATGAATATCAATTATATTTTGCTTAGGGTTTAAACATTTGATGTCTCCATTTGCAGTGAATTCTGACAGCGAAACTGCAGTGGTGAATGTTACGTTCTCAAACAAAGAACAAGCTGAGCAGTGAGTATTTTATGAAGCTTTAATCTCGCTTGATAGCCATACATAATTATTGCCATACACATAATGATTGTGTTGTCATGCATGCCCATTTATTTACTTTATTCTTTCTGCGAATTAGGTTGATGGTTCCACTTCAAGCTTCATCTAAAACACATTACCACCACCATGACGTTGCAGAAAATGATGGTTGTGTAATAATCCGTTATGCGATCATTATTTTTATCACCATGAAGGTTTTTCGAATGTCAGAAGCTCACTGAAGAGCCAAAGCACATAGTCACGTGAAAAAGTAAGTACACCCCATGTAAAGTTTTGACTTTTTCAACATATTTCAACATGCAGCTATTTGATCATCATTTCAACAATATTGAGATATAAAGGTGATATAATATAACAAATATCATGAAACATTTACATTTTGTAGTCCATTGTATAGTTTAAATAAACATAAATGCAAATTTCACATGTGGAAAAAGTAAGTACACTCTTAGCTCGAATAGGTGGTATTGCCCCCTTTGGCAGAAACAACCTCAAGTCGGCGTTTCTTATGACTGTCTACCAGTCTCTGACATCGACTGGGAGAAATTTTTGCCCACTCCTCCATGCAGAATTCTTTCAGCTGTGCGATGTTTGAGGGGTTTCTTGCATGCACAGCTCGTTTCAAATCCCCACACAACATCTCGATGGGATTTAGATCCAGGCTTTGACTTGGCCATTCCAGAACCCTCCATTTCTTTCTTTTAAGCCATTCCTTGGTGGATTTACTGGTATGTTTAGGGTCATTGTCATGTTGCAAGGTCCACCTTCGGTTGAGCTTCAACTTTCCGACAGATGGCCTCACATTATCCTCAAGCACCCTCTGGTACAATGAAGAATTCATAGTGGATTCTTTGATGGTGAGCTGCACAGGTCCTGATGCAGCAAAGCTGCCCCAAACCATAATATTTCCACCACCATGCTTTAGAGTTGGTATCAGGTTCTTGTGGTCAAATGCTGTCTTTGGTTTTCGCCAAACATGTCATCTGGTACTGTGGCCAAATAGCTCTACCTTAGACTCATCTGTCCAGAGCACATTGTTCCAGAAGTGCTGGTCTTTTCCTCGGTGTTCATTGCCAAACTTTAGTCTTGCCCTGATGTTCTTTCTAGATAGCAAAGGTTTCCTCCTGGCACACGTCCCATGTCGATCAAATTTGTGCAGCTTCTTTCTAATGGCAGACTCGTGCACTTTGACATCAACAGTGGCAAGAGCTACCTGTAGGTCCCTTGATGACTTTCTGGGGTTCTTAGAGACTTCTTTCAGCATATTGCGGTCTGCTCTCAGGCTGAACTTGCTAGGGCAGCCTGGCCTGAACAAGTTGGCAGTTGTTTGGAATCTTCTCTTTTCTTGTAGATAATCTTCCTGACAGTCGAATGATTGATTTCAACTTGTTTGGAGATCTTTTTAAATCCCTTCCCAGACTCGTAGGCATCTATAACCTTCTTTCTAAAGGCCTCAGAGAGCTCTTTTTATCTAGGCATGGTGACGCCGCACACTTCAACAACAAAGAGCAAACCAAACTAAATGTCTGACGTTTAAATAAGACAGGTTCCTCCAAGATCCTCTCTAACAATGTTCTAATCATTTGCACCTGAGCTGGTGCAACTGATTCTAATTTTAGGTATTTGAAGTAGTGATAAATATCGGGGTGTACTTACTTTTTCCACATGCAAAATTTGCATTTGTTTATTTAAATTATACAATGGACTACAAAATGTAAATATAACAACACAACATGCATTTTAAGGCCATTTTCCCTGCTAGAGCGGGGGTTAGCCTTGCGGTCCCCATGACAATCTTCTCCATTTTGCCCTATTTTCTGCATCTCCCCTTTGTAACCCCCTTGCCCGCATTTCTTCTTCCACCATCTTTAGCCAAGTCTTTCTCGGTCTTCCCTGTCCTCTACTTCCTTCTACATTCATTTCCATCACTCTTCTCAACCAGTCACTTTCATCCTTCCTCAACACATGACCAAACCATCTCAACCTGTTCCTCTTCACAGCATCAATCACAGGCTCTATTCCCATCATCTTTCACAATTCATCATTTGTTTTCGTCTCTCTCAACAATACTCCGCACATCCACCGAACCATTTGCATTTCCACCCTTTCCAGCCTTCGTTGCTGCTCTACGTTCATTACCCATGTCTCGCTCCCATAATCATTTTACACTTCTCACACATGCAGCATACACCGTTCCCTTCAGCTTCAACGACACTCCCCTCCTCATCAGCACGCCACTCAGTTCCCGAAACTTCTTCCATGCACATCTCACTCCAGCAACCGTTGCTGAGTCTGATCCACCTTCTCCATTCAGCATGTCTCCTAGGTAACAAAATGTTTTCACATCTTCCAGCTTCATGCCGTCTCCAAGATCCAACTCAACATTTCCTCCATCTGCAGCTCCCTCTGTGCACACCTTACATTTGAATGTAGCTGCCACACTGGTTAATTATCCTCTCAGACCACTACATTTTTGATGAACCCACTCAGCGCACATTGTACATTGAATGGACTTCACTCCGACACCCTTCCTGCACACAGCACTTGGCCACTTCCCAGTTCTTTCCACCTCACCACATGCTTTACCACTTGCCATCACCGTCGTCTTTTCGATATTCACCTTCAGACCTTTTGTCTCCATACATTCCTTCCACTTGTTCATCTTTTCCTTTTAGTCCACCCATACTTTCCGCAATCAACACCAGATCATCTGCATACAACAACTCCCATGGTAAACCCTCCTTTATATTCTGAGCCAGCACCTCCATCACAGCTACAAATAGTAGTGGACTTATTACCGACCCCTGATGCACTCCCACCTTCACCTCAAACTCACCACTGTTCCCGTCCTTCGTCCTTACAGCTGTGCGCGCTCTTTTGTACATTGCCATCACTACTCTGATCAACGATTCCTCCACTCCTAACTTCCTCAATGCCCATGTTAATACTTCGCATGGAACCCCATCGAATGCTTTCTCCAGATCAACAAACCCAAGAAACAACTTCTTCCTCTTCTCCATGTACTGCTCCTGCAACTGCCTCATAATAAAGAGTGCGTCTGTCAATCCTCTTCCTGGCATAAATCCAAACTGCATTTTGTCGATCTTCACCTTCTTCCTTATCCTCCTCTCCAACACCCTTTCCAATACCTTCATTCCATGCTCCAATAACTTTATCGCTCGGTACGAGCCACACTCCAGAGGGTCACCTTTCCCCTTGTATAGAGGGACGAGAGTACTCAGTTCCCAAACCACTGGAATGTGGCCTTCTTTCACCACCAGATTACAGATCTCTGTCATTCTCTTCACACCCCAACTTCCTGCTGCCTTCAACATATCTCCCACAACTCCCGTCGGCCCTCCCGCTTTTCTACTCTTCATTGCTTTTATCGCTTCCTCAACTTCCTTCTCAGTTATCTTCTCTGCCAGTCCTAAAACTGGGTTACTCTCTATGTTGCCATCCCAATCATTCTCTGCATTCAACAGCATTTCCATATATCTCTTCCATCTTCCTTTAATTCTATCTGGGTCCACAACGATTTGTCCCACTTCATCCTTCTAGCAACTCACCCCCATCACATCACACCTCTTTCGCTATCTGCTTTGCAATCCTGAATACCGCTCTCTGACCCTCTGCTGAATCCAAGTGTTCTCCGAACATTTTCCTACATGCCTCCTGCACCTTTGCTACCTTTCTTTGCCGCCTTCTTGGCTGCCTTATAACTTTCATGCTCTGCTTTTTCTGCTCCCGTACCCTTCGCCTTCTGCCACTCCTTGAACTTCTTCCTCTTCTCCTCAATCCTCTTTCCAACTTCATCATCCCACCACCTTGTTTCTGAGTGCCTTGGTGGTCCTTTTGTCCATCCACATACCTCACCAACGGCTCCCAACAGACTATCTTTCATTGACATTCAACAACTTTCAAGCTCAACCACATCATCCTCGACCCTACTCAGCCTCTCTTTTAATGCCTCCCTTACTGTCACCTCTTTCAACCTCCACACCTTCATTCTCGGTTGGTACTTCACCCGCTGAGCTCTCCTCGCACCTTTCACCCTTATGTCGGGGACAACCAAGCAGTGCTGTGAAACAGCCTCCTCCCCCGGGATCACTTTTGTGTCCTCAAATGTAAATGTAAATGTTTGGACTACAAAATTTAAATGTTTCATGATATTTGTTATATTATATCACCTTTATCTATGAATATTGTTGAAATGAAGATCAAATAGCTGTATGTTGAAATATGTTGAAAAAGTCAAAACTTTACATGGGGTGTACATACTGTTTCACGTGACTGTGTGTGAGAGTTGGTTTATTTATTTTTTGATGACATGAAGCTGCCAGCTCGTTGGTGTCATTTTTTTTAAATTCTAACTTTTTTATTTTGGGCTTGTGCAAATGTAGACTTTTTTATATACTACATTACCTTTTTGCCTTATTTTGCTACATGCTTGTTTCTATTGATTGATGCTTTCTATAACTTGACTTTAATTGCAAACATTTTTCATTAGATAATTTATTTATTGGAAATTACAGAGTACTGTACTGTATTTGAATTCTTTGAAAACCATTATCCTCATGAATGAGCATTCAATTTAATGTCAGGTAGTTCAGCATTATTTTCCAGCTGAAATCCAGCCTGTTTTCTTCCGCAGGGCTCTGGAGAAATTACAGGGCTATGAGCTGGAGTCCAGTATTCTAAGCGTGTGCTACATACCAGATGATGTGGATCAGGGTGAAGGCCCACGTGCTTCAGGTCGCCGTGCGAATGGGCGACATGGTGCGGGACCAGCCACACATGCCGGGGCTGGACCGGGTCCTGGGGCTGGCCCAGGCCGTGGCCGTCAGCTTCATACCGGTGAGGTACCACTACGCATCCTGGTGCCCAGCCAATACGTGGGAGCAGTTATTGGAAAAGAAGGTGCAACCATCCGCAGCATTACGCAACAAACACAGTCAAAGTAAGTTCCATGCTTGGTCAACTTACAATTGGCAGTACATCTCGAGAAAGAAATGGTTTTGCCTTTTCTTTTATTTTTGTGTGAAGGTTTTTTTGAATTCACATTTTTCTGTTGAAGGTCTTTAGCAAGTTTCAAATAACAGGCTTCCTAACTTATTTGGTCCAGTTATTTTGGTGACTTTTTGTGATGGTTATAAATTAATTGTCGATGTTAATAGTTTTTCCAAGAACTGTATAGCAAAGAAGTAAAAAAAAAAAAAAGTATAGCAAAAAAAAGTAGTTGCTCTGCTTAGTGGTTTCCATGTCTGTTCATAGTTTTATTCAATTTTGTGGAATTGTTGCCTTGTAGGATCGACGTACACCGCAAAGAAAACCCTGGTTCTGTGGAAAAACCCATCACCATCCGATCAAGTGCTGAGGGATGCTCAGCTGCCTGTAGGATGATCCTGGACATCATGCACAAGGAGGCCCAAGAGACCAAATCGTGGGTAGCCACGTTGATGTTTAGGACTCTTAAATCAGAGCACAATTTTTCTCCATTCAAAGCACAAAATTAATCTGAACACAAAAAAAACATGCTTCACAATTGAGAAGTCAAAACTGCCTATGTAATAGCTCCGTTATGTCATTGAGGCTATTCTTGTTGACATGTTACATTGTGTATCATGTCATTGTCGTCATAGATTGGTCCTGTCTCACTCAGCACCTGCCCACTGTCATTTTCATCACTCTCAGTATAAATGTACTTTCTCAGCCAAATTGTTTTTATTCTTTGAAATGAAACAACTTACATTAAATTTCAGGTTGGGAGGCTTGGATTAACACCAGCTGTCTACCTGGGATCAATGGAGGCTCTGAGCCTGGAAAATATGTCATGGCCATTGTCGTTGATACATGGCATTTGTTGTGTGCACCCCCTCCACTTTCCTACCTCCAACTAGCACATCTGCGCATTTCAGAAAGGTGACTGGAGAAATTATAAATACTATCTACTGGATTCAAAGATAGAATGCAGATTAAGTACCGATTTAACGAGGGTTGAAATGAAATACCATAACTTGCTGAGTAGCTGGGTAGTTTTAATCCTTGAAATCAACATTTGTCAAGCTGATTTATAGTGGTTCTTGGTGTGAGGCTGCAGGTTTGAAACACTTGAGAGGCTCTGGGTAAATAATTAATAAAGGTGAAGGTGCAATGAATGTGGTGTTTACCTCAAGGGTAGCAGGGTAGTTGCATAAGGACATCCTTAAATCTACACTCCAGTCATCACCTGGGAACATCAGGCCACACAGGTCAGCTTGGTGTGACATTTGCTGCAAAGGCCTGGACCACTTTGAATATGAGAGACTCGCCTTTGAGAGGTAGCAGAGGAATGAATGGAAAACCTACAAATGTCAATCTCCAAGGACCAGTCTATACCTGCGATGTTTGTGGTCGATGCTGTGGGTCCCACATTGGCCTATACAGCCATCACACAATGCACAGAGACGAGTGGGTATGACAATGAAGGGGGGACATTCGTCAAAATCGACGACCCACACCATCATGCTTGTATGTGTGGGGCTGCAGGTTTGAAACACTTTAGAGGCTCAGGATGAACAAGAAATAGAAGGCGTAGGTGCATTGAATGTGGTGTTTGCCTCACTTACCCAGCAGTCTTTGGGATATGTCACTGCAGAAAGTTAACTCAGATGTCAGGAGGCCATTAGGCTCATTGACCCTGCACAATCATGCTGACATCATCATCCTCTCCCATCCCCACTATTTCTAGATACGTATCCAACTCAATGTTAAAATGATCCACCGACTCCACTTCCTCTACCCTGGTAGGGAGACCATTCAATGCATTCACCACTCTGAGTGAAATACACTTGCTTTAATGCTCTTCTAACTCTCCTCTTTACTCTTAAAGTGTGACCCCTTGTCCTGTCGGTGTCCATTCTGCTGAAAAAATATTCTACACTTTTGTTTTTACCCTGAACATTATCTTTTAAACATATTTATCTGATCGACTTGCAATTATCTCCTTTCTCTTGCAAAAAGTCCTGTCTGTTTCAGCAGTTCCTGATAGCTTAGTCTAGCTCGGCCAAGGATAAATCTAGTTACTCTATACTGTACCTTCTTTATGGCAACTACATACTTCCTCACATGTCGTGACCAAAACTAAACACAAAACTTGCATCGAAACCTCTCCCTCAGTCGATAACCTAATCATTCGTATCGCGCCTTCATGTCCTCTAAAAATATTTTTCCCGCATCGTTGGCACCCAGATGTCCCTGCACTATGACCTGACAAAATGTCAACCAATGGTCCATCAATGTCCCTCACCCCTGCCTGTTTGAAACGACACAAAATCCTATTTGTTTTCTATCCCTGCCACAAAAACCTCACCCAAGATCCTCATCCCTGACAAAAACTATCTCCCTGGCCTCCCTCCTATCTTCTTCCAAGGATAACCACAATGTGCACCAGCTGCACTGCACCACAATCCTCACCCACATTCGCAGCGTCCCCAGTACCGACCCCACCATGCACAGCCCCACCGCAGAACATACCAACCGCAACCTCATCACCGACACCCTCACTTGAAACACAACCCAATGTTGATTGAGGGTCCAGCAAACAGGTCTGGGACCAAAAGCTCCCCGATCAGGTCACCCGACCGGCCGGTCAGAATGGAAGCCAGATCACCACCCCGAGCAACTCCCGGAGAAGACTCCACGCTCAGAACTGCTGTCGGGCTCAAAGGGAATCCGTATATGCGTAGGCTCGACCAACAGCAAATGCGCTGCCGACCCTCCCTCCAGAGCCCGACAGGCACAGGCTGACTCGGTGGCTCCAGCTCTGTGACAGAACTTGGCAGAGGTGCTTTCTTGTCCCCTGGAGGCTGTTTTTCCACTGCCAAATAATTATTTATTTTGAGCAATACATTATTTGTATATTCTACCATATGTTGAACACCAACCTTGTTTTTCTATCTTGGAGAGCTTTTTGAGATGGTATATACCAAATTATATATTGTCTGCATCATGTGTAAACAACAATATTTTTCTCCATCTAGGGCTGATGAAATTCCGCTTAAGATCCTGGCACATAACAACTTTGTGGGTCGCCTCATTGGGAAAGAAGGGAAGAACCTGAAGAAGATTGAACAAGATACAAACACCAAAATCACCATCTCTCCGTACGTGTTGCCCTCTTTTCCTTGCTCTCACCTTTAAAAAAATAAATAAAAGAATTGTGAGGAATGTTTTGGTGCATAGTAATACTAATTTTATTACAAATGTAAAACTTCAAAAATGTATTGAGTCAACAGGGTAGAGTAGAAAAGGACGCATCGCATTGCAGGAGTGAGGATTTGAGGGGTACAGTTAATAGCAAATATTTGTTTTTGTATCCTGTTTGTCCATGTTTGGTGGTTTTAAAGCTCAATGCATCTTCAAATAAGGTTGTGCTCTTTAGGCTCCAAGATTTGACGATCTACAACCATGAGCGGACGATCACGGTGAAGGGTTCTATTGATGCGTGTTGCTGTGGTGAGGCCGACATTATGAAGAGGCTACGTGAAGCCTACGAGAACGACATGGCCGACTTCAATGTGCGTTCTGATGTTCTTGACTAAACATCTTCTCTGCAGCTTTCAAATTACGATTTTACTTCTGATTTCCCCTTCCTAAATTTATTGATGTAACCTTTTCAATCATTAGTTTTGGGGACGTTTGTGTGTGTGTGTGTGTGTGTGTGTGTGTGTGTGTGTGTGTGTGTGTGTGTGTGTGTGTGTGTGTGTGTGTGTGTGTGTGTGTGTGTGTGTGTGTGTGTGTGTGTGTGTGTGTATTTTTATCTATTGCTAATCTTGCTTCCTTACTACTTTCATGCTGCCATGTACAGTGGCCTGAAAAGGTATTCACTCCCCTCCAAAGTTTTCACATTTTGATGCTACCTGAGCTTAGTTTATGATGCATTCAAATCAAACTTAATATATAGAGTCATCACAAACTAAACCAAAGTGGTAAAGCTAAAAAAATACAGATATAATGTGAATAAGTCAAATTATTAGAGAAACCAGGTGATTCTGAGTTGAATAAGTATTCAAAGCCTTTGCCTAATCAACCCTAAATCACTTCAGGAGCAAATTATTTGTTTGAAAATTTACAAAATCAGTGTAATAGGTTTCACTTGTATGGAATCAGTGGTTTCATTAAAAAATTAAGCTCACTCACTTACCTATGGAAATTTAAGTTGCAACTCACTTGGTCAACCAACAAGGCAAACTTGAAGACCAAGGAGCTTTCCAAAGAAGTCACATAAAGTGGTGGAGAAGCACCATTCAGGAGAGGGTTATTGGAAGATTTCAAAATCACTCATCATCCCTTTGAGTACATTGAAAACCATCATGAAGAAGTGGAAGACTTGTCATACCACTCAGACTCCACACAGATATGGTCGCCCATCCGAACTCAGCAGCCGGACAAGAAGGAAACTGGTTCGGGATGTCAATGTAAATCCAACCATGACTTTGAAAGATCTGCAAGGCTCGATGTCTGAGATGGGGGTCAGCGTTCATCAATCAACAATATCCTGTTCTCTTCACAAAGCTAGCTTCTGGAAAAGTGGCAAGAAAGAAGCCATTACTGAAAAAGATGCATCTTAAAGCTCATATGGAGTTTGCCAAAAAGCATCTTAATGATACTGCAGGCATGTGGAAAAATGTTTTGTGGTCAAAAATTGAACTTTTTCGTCTAAATTCGAAGCTTTGTGTGGTGTAGGCCTAACACTACACATCACCCAGTCAACGCCATCCCTACTGTCAAGCAAGGTGGCGGTAGCATCATATTGTGGGGCCGCTTTTCATCAGCGAGGATTGGCAAGCTTGTTAGGATAGAAGGGACAGGGGACGGTGCAAAGTACAGGAGAATCCTTGATGAAAACCTGCTTGAGTCAGCCATTAATCTGAAACTGGGTAGGACATTTACATTTCAGCAGAACATTCATCTGAAGGACAAAGCACACACACGAGTGGTTAAATAAGAAGAAAATTCATGTTGTTGAGCCCAGTCAAAGTCCTGACTTGAACCCAATTGAACATTTATGGTGAGACTTGAAGATTGCAGTCCATCAATGATCCCCATAAACCTTGGCAGAGCTAGAGCAATTTTCACGAAAGGAATGAGCAAAGATTTCAGCATCTCATGTGCAAAGTTGGTTGAGACATAACCAAAAAGACTCTGCAGTCATTGCTGCAAAAGGTGCTTCCACCAAGTACTGACCGAAGGGGCTGAATACTTTTTTTGCAACCAGTGAATTTTGATTTGCACATGTTTTTGAAGGTATTCCTGACATGTAACTTTCAACTATAACCATGTTTAGGTTTATCTCTTCATTTATGTATCAAAAAGTTAATTTGGAAAATTGTTTGCATAATTTCTAATTCATCTAAATGTGGAAATTTTGGTAGGAGGTGAATACTTTTGCAGACACTGTACATCTTCATCTTTCTGTCCTTTTAATAAGCCTTATATGTGATGGTTATGCAGATATCCTCGTCTGTTTTTCCACATCAATTGTGCCTTGAATTATTAGTAATTGTTGGTTGTGTAGTGTAACTCGCATGTTTTTCATTTGTCCAGATTCCTGCTTTTTAAATTGTGCAACCTTAAAAAACATCATTTTCAAACTTTGGTTGAAAAGTAGTTTGTCGTGTATTTTGTATGATCCATTTTTCAATGTCAAGTGTTCCTAAGTGCTCATGTTTGATGCTAATGCTTATTGTTGATGCTAATGCTTGTTTGTTGTTGCAGCAACAGGGCAATTTGATTCCAGGCCTAAATTTGAATGCATTAGGCCTCTTCCCATCGTCCATGCCCAGAGTTGCACCTTTTGGCATGCGTGGGTCCTCTAGCAGCTACATGCCTTTCCTGGTGAGATTCCTCTATGGATTTGCATTCACTGCAACTCAGCACAGTCTTGCTAAAGTTGATACAAAATCATGTAGATTACAATCTTGAGGTTTTCTTTCTAGTTGCCTAGATCGTTGAATGTAGCTATTGTGCTAGCAGCATTGATATTTAATAATTATCTGAAATTAAATAACTAAGTGTAATTTCAGTTGTGGAGAAGATGATTATGTTTATTATGGATACGATTGGGGAAGCATTTTGATAGATTTAAGCCAATTACAGTGTCAGCATGGATTTACTCAATGTAGGTCATGTTTAACAAATTTATTTGTTATTTGAAGCGGTTTCTGATTTGGTGGATGAGGCAAGTACAGTGGATGTTATATATATATAGCAGTGAAGGAGCAGCGCTCCTGCTTGAGACGGACGAAGTGACGGACAAGACACAAACTCGTCCGAGAAGATGTTTATTGTATAATCATCTCGGGAACTCTGAAAACCCGTTCATCGGGTTCGCATATATATATCCAAACCAAAAAGCATACATCATAGCCAAAGCCACGCCTCTCAGGCGAGGCACGCATTGGTGGTCATGTGACCGACAGGTGCAAAGGATTATGACCTCGGCGCCGCGGTTTGGCCGCCGGTTACGTCACCGGCTTGGGCCAGGAGATTCTGTTGCTGGTCTCGAGCTTTGGGGGACCCATGGGTCGCTACACACGCCCCCCCAGAATCGACTTGGTCCAGGAAGGTCAACCAAAGGGGGGTCCGGATGACCCGACCGAAACGACCCCTGGCTGGTCGCGGGGGGGGGGGGGGGGGTCCGGTGTGGTGGTGGGTGGCCGGACGGGGGGTGCAGTGGACGGGGGGCGGCCACGCCCCGGTGGGAGATCCAGCCGTGGCGGCTGGCTGACGTCCATGTGGGTCGGCTTGAGGCGGTCCACCGAAATCCGGTCCGCCCGGCCGCCGATGCTGACGACGAAGGACTTGTCCCGTCGTAGGACCCGGAAGGGTCCGTCGTATGGTGGCCGGAGCGGCCCCCGGTGCGTGTCGTGGCGCACAAAGACGTACTCCGCCGTGCGGAGTGCTGGGGGGACGTAGGATTGGGGGTCGCCGTGGCAGGACGTGGGCACCGGGGCGAAACGTTGGGCGGCCTCCTGGAAGTCCATGCGCTGGCGCGCGGCGGACCGGGGGCTGTTGGCGTCGGGCACGAACTCGCCCGGGAAGCGGAGGGCCTGGCCGTACACCAGCTCGGCGGTGGATGCCTGGAGGTCCTCCTTTGGAGCCATGCGGAGGCCCAAAAGGACCCACGGGAGCCGGTCGGCCCAGCCGTCGTCCTGGAGGCCGGCCATGAGTGCGGCCTTCATGGAGCGGTGGAACCGCTCGCACAACCCGTTGGCCTGGGGGTGGTAGGCCGTGGTGCGGTGCAGGGTAACGCCCAACGTGCGGGCGACCGCGCCCCACAGTTCGGACATGAACTGTGGGCCGCGGTCCGACGAGATGTCCGCCGGTGCGCCGAAACGCGCGACCCAGGTGGCGATGAACGCCTTGGCCATGTCGGCGGTGGTGGTGGAGGCGAGGGGCACGGCCTCCGGCCACCTGGTGGTCCTGTCCACCATGGTAAGCAGGTGGGTGAACCCCTGCGATGGGGGCAGGGGACCCCCCAGGTCCACGTGGACGTGGTCGAAACGTCGCTCGGGCACGGTGAAAGGAGCCAGCGGAGCCTGGGTGTGACGGTGGACCTTGGCCCGCTGGCAGGGTGTGCAGGCGTTGGCCCAGTCGCGGACATCCCGTCGCAACCCGTGCCAGACGAAACGTGCCGACACCAGCCTCTGGGACGCCTTCCGGCCCGGGTGTGAGAGGCCGTGGAGCGAAGCAAAAATGCGCCGCCGCCAGGTGACCGGCACAACGGGGCGAGGTCGTCCTTGGGAGACGTCACAAAGCAGGACCGTGTCCGCGGAGGCCCGTGTCCGCCACCCGGAGCGCCTGCACCGTGCCGTCGGTGGCCTGGTCCGTCGCCATCAGGGCGAAATCGACACCGAGGTGGACGGCGTTGGCGCCGGCTCGAGAAAGGCAGTCGGCCACGGCGTTGTCCTTTCCGGCGACGTGCCGGATGTCCGTGGTGTATTCCGACACGGCGGAGAGGTGGCGCTGCTGGCGGGCCGACCACGGCTCCGTGACCTTGGCCATGGCGAAAATCAATGGCTTGTGGTCGACAAAGGCCGTGAACGGGCGGCCCTCCAGGAGGTGGTGAAAATGGCGGACGGCCAGGTACAGCCCGAGGAGCTCGTGGTCGAAAGTGCTGTACTTCAACTCGTTGGGCAGGAGTTGCCGGCTGAAGAACGCGAGCGGCTGCCAGGCCCCGTTTACCCATTGCTCATGAATCGCGCCCACTGCGTAGTCGGAGGCATCCGTGGTGAGGGCGATGGGAGCATGGGGTACCGGGTGGGCCAGCAGCGTGGCGTTGGCGAGGGCCCGCTTCGCGCCGGTGAAAGCAGCGTTCATGTCCGTGGACCAGACGACGTCGCGCTTCGCCGGCTGGCCGCGGAGGGCGGTGTACAAGGGCCGCATGAGTTGCGCAGCTCGGGGCACGAAGCGGTGGTAAAAGTTCACCATCCCGAGGAACTCCTGCAGCGCCTTGACGGCGCGGGAAAGCGGCGATGGCCTCGACTTTGGCCGGTAGCGGTACGGCGCCGTTCCGGGTGATGTGGTGGCCCAAAAAGTCGATCGTCGCCGCACCAAAGTGACATTTGGCCGGGTTGACGATCAAGCCGTGCTCGCTGAGGCGGCCGAACAGCGTCCGGAGGTGGAGGAGGTGCTCGGCTCTGGACGTGCTGGCGACGAGGATGTCGTCCAGGTAGGTAAAGAGGAACGGCAAGTTGCGCAGCACGCCGTCCATCAGGCGCTGGAACGCCTGTGCTGCGTTTTTGAGGCCGAAGGGCATCCGGAGGAATTCGAAGAGGCCGAAAGGTGTAATAACGGCTGTCTTTGGGATGTCGGCCGGGCAGACGGGCACCTGGTGGTACCCCCGAATCAGGTCCACTTTTGAAAAAATGGTCTGCCCCGCCAACCGGGCGGAAAAATCCTGGATGTGCGGGACGGGGTACCTGTCGGGGGTAGTGGCGTCGTTGAGGCGGCAGTAGTCGCCGCATGGCCGCCATCCGCCCCCCGGCTTCGGGACGATGTGCAGCGGCGAGGCCCAGGCGCTGTCGGAGCGCCGCACGATGCCGAGGCGCTCTAGCGTGGCGAACTCGGCCTTGGCGACGGCGAGTTTGGCTGGGTCGAGACGGCGAGCTCGGGCGTACACCGGCGGGCCCGTAGTGGGAATGTGATGCTCGATGCCGTGACGCACCGCGACGGCCGAAAACATCGGTCGCATGAGGGCCGGGAACTCCGCGAGGAGACGCGCGAAGTCATCTGCCAACGGGAGGACGCAGGAAAGCTCGGTGGGCGCGGAACGGCT
>NC_136267.1:154093382-154113382 GCF_964187855.1 Myxine glutinosa | reverse complement strand
GGCATCATAAGCTTAACTTAGAGCCACATCTGTTTTGATCTAAATCTGTGCTCGAGGAAATTGTGAAAATATTGTGCTATTTTCTATTCCTAATCGCCATTTCATATTATCTTGTCTTCCTTTATCTGATGTTATCTATTCTCGCTCCTTCTCCTTACTTAATAACCACCCACACTCTTCCACATCACCCCTGTTTGTCTTGCTATCCCTGCTTGCTTACATGTTCCTTGTCTACATAGCCTACTCTGCTCCCTTTTCTTGTCTGCATACAAAGCAGACCACCAGATCATGTAGTGCATTCAGAAAGTATTCAGACCCCTTCACTTTTTGCACATTTTGTTATGTTGCAGCCTTATGCTGAAATCGTTTAAATTCATTTTTTCCCTCATCAATCTCCACTCAATACCCCATAATGACAAAGAGAAAACAGGATTTTAGAAAGTTTTGCAAATTTATTAAAAAGAAAAAACTGAAATATCACATTGACATAAGTATTCATACCCTTTGCTATGACACTTGAAATTTCGCTCAGGTGCCTCTACTCCCATTTCTCTTGATCATCTTTGAGATGTTTCTACACCTTGATTGGAGTCCACCTGTGGTAAATTCAATTGATTGGACATGATTTGGACAGGCACACACCTGTCTATATAAGGTCTCACAGCTGACAATGCATATCCGAGCAAAAACCAAGCCATGAGGTCGAAGGAACTGCCTGCAGAGCTCAGAGACAGGATTGTGTCGAGGCACAGATCTGGGGAAGCATACAAAAAAATTTCTGCTGCATTGAAGGTTCCCAAGAGCACAGTGGCCTCCATAATTCTTAAATGGAAGAAGTTTGGAACAACCAGGACTCTTCCTCGAACTGGACGCCCGGCCAAACTGAGCAATCGGGGGAGAAGGGCCTTGGTAAGAGAGGTGACCAAGAACCCGATGGTCACTGGCTGAGCTCCAGAGATCCTGTGTGGAGATGGGAGAAACTTCCAGGACAACCATCACTGCAACATTCCACCGATCTGGGCTTTATAGCAGAGTGGCCAGATGGAAGCCTCTCCTCAGTGAAAGACACATGAAAGCCCACAGAATCTTGTTTCTCACAGTCTGAGAGTCCTTTAGGTGCTTTTCTGCAAACTCCAACAGGCTTTCATGTGTCTTTCACTGCATTACATGAAACATTGTGTTTGCATTACATGAAACATTGTGCTTGCATTGCATGAAAATGTCCTTTTCATTGTGTCTGCAGCAACAGCCAGAGCAAGAAACTGTTTACTTGTTCATTCCAACGCAGTCTGTCGGAGCCATTATTGGGAAGAAGGGACAGAACATCAAACAGATCTCTAGGTTTGCTGGAGCTTCCATAAAGGTATGAAATCTACTCTAAAAATGTGGTATTTTGGATATCAGGCTCCAACTCTTAGTTGGCTTCCACTTTGGAAATTTCTTTCCAAACCACATGCAAATTAAGTTCATCCATGAGGATTACTTTTGTTTGCACTTTCTATTCTGCCTTTCCTGTCGTGCTGTTGAGTTCAGTTGTCTTCAACTGAATTAGTTTGGTTTATTGTACACCGCACCTTCCCTATGCCATCTCCAGGCATTGCAAATCGTCATTGCCGGGCACCAAAGGGGGCTCGGCAGTGGCGCATGCTGAAAGGGAGTACTCAGTTTTCACTCTGGTTGTTTGTTTGTTTTCTTGCTTTCTTGCTTTCTTGTTTGTTTGTCCAGGCGATATCTCAGCCATCCTTTGAGCTAGGAAGCTGAAATTTCGGCACAATAGTGAGGAAGTCCTTTGTCAAAAACTGTATTTTTTGTTTTTTGATTAATCAAATAATTGAGGAGTTATTTAATTATTAGCGATTAATTAAGTCACAGAACTGTTAATTAAGTACTTATTTAATTAATCAAATTTCCTTTCTCTTCTGACCATTAACTCAGGCACCTTTTGAGTTAGGAAGCTGATATTTGGACATGCCAATGACCAGGTGATTTGGCTGCAAAGGCTATTTTTGATTTATTAATTAATCGATTAATCAATTAATCGATTAATTATTTAATTATTCGATTAATGACTACTTTTTTTTTTTTTTTAAGTTACAGAATCTGATGAAATGGTGGTGGTTTATGTGTTCTCTGACCGAATTGATTAATAATTTAATTTTTTATGATTATTATTTATTTATTTTCATTATTAATCATTTATTTATTTTCTGTCTCATTTGGCCAATATCTCAGGCACCTTTTGAGCTGGGAAGCTAATATTTGGACATGACAGTGACCAAGTGATGTGGCTATCAAGGATATTTTTGATTTATTGATTAATCATTTAATCGATTAATTATTTATTGATTAATTGATTAATTATTGATTAATCAATTAATTATTTAATTTTTTATTAATGACTTATTTAATTAAATTCCTAAAAGATACATCTTCGGATGAAGCACTTGTGGTTTAGTTATGCTATTAGCCAATTGATTAAGAAAATATTTTGTGATAATCTTTTATTGATTTTAATTATACAATTAATCAATCAATTAGCATACACCTCTCCCTCCCAATGCAGCCTCTATGAGCTGCACTGCGGTATTGCCGGGCGCCGAAGGCACCCCGGCAATGCCACGCTGTAGGATATTTAATTATTTGGCATGGGGGCGGTGTACTTTGAATGTATGTGTACTTGTTTTGTCATTGTTTTTGTTATTGTTTGCTTCAGATTTCTCAGCCAGAAACTTCTGACAGTACAGAGCGCATGGTTACTATTGTTGGAGCAGCAGAGGCCCAGTTCAAGGTAAAAAAAAAAAAAAACAGTAGCTCCTTATGGTCATAACGAAAACAGAGTTCTGTCAAACCCAATGATTAATTCATGAATGATTTTTGATTTTATATATATATATATATATATATATTTTTTTTTTTTGTTAGGCACAAGGAAGAATTTATGGAAAGCTGAAAGAAGAGAACTTCTTTAATCCAAAGGAAGAAGTGAAACTTGACGCTCAAATTAAGGTTCCTTCAGCGGCAGCAGGAAGAGTAATTGGAAAAGGAGGCAAGACGGTAAGGCTCGTAAAAAATCTCTTCAAATCATGTTTTTGTCTTAATTTTATAGAAGAACTCTCCATGTGGAATAACATATGCTAATGATGATCTTATAGATGCCTCCATTGTGACATCATTCAACAACAACAGGCATTTTAAGCCCATTTTCCCTGCTCGAGCAGGGGTTAGCCTTGCGGGCCCAATGACAATCTTCTCCATTTTGCCCTATTTTCTACATCTCTCCTTGTTAACCCCCTTGCCCACATTTCTACTTCAACCACCATCTTTAGCCAAGTCTTTCTCGGTCTTCCCCGTCCTTTACTTCCTTCTACATTCATTTCCATCACTCTTCTCAACCAGTCAATTTCATCCTTCCTCAACACATGACCAAACCATCTCAACCTGTTTCTCTTCACAGCATCCATCACAGGCTCTATTCCCATCATCTTTCGCAATTCATCATTTGTCTTCCTCTCTCTCAACGATACTCCACACATCCACCGAACCATTCGCATTTCCACCCTTTCCAGCCTTCATTGCTGCTCTACGTTCATTACCCATGTCTCGCTCCCATAAATCATAACACTTCTCACAAATGCAGCATACACCTTTCCCTTCAGCTTAAACGACACTCCCCTCCTCATCAGCACGCCACTCAGTTCCTGAAACTTCTTCCATGCACATCTCACTCCAGCAACCGTTGTCTCAGCAAGCTATGTGATCTGTGGATCCTTGCGGTGTATTTGCCGCGGTGCCTTAAAAAGCACCGTACGGTCCTTATCCACAAGGTAGAGAAGCCAAAGAAAGCCTCAGAGTTTAGTCCTATCACGATCATTAGTTTCTTGGTGCGGGTACACCACAAGATCATCGCTCGACGATGCTCGTAGGCATTTGAGCTATGTCATTCAACAAGTACAAAACTTCATCCGATCAAGATGAAATTTATTGAGCGTCATCTATGGATAAATTGGTGGAGAAAAAACAATGATGACGTCATCGGTCACGTGGTTCGGCCGCCCTTTTTTTTTTTTTTTTTTTAAAGCCTTAAAAACATCCTGGCGAGGGTCTGCAATCTCTGATTGCTCTTGTTTTCTTTGTCTTTACGACGTTGAGTTCAAGATTGTTTAGAGAACACCATTCAAAAAGTTTTTCGTTTTACGGATTACGTTAAACACTTTCATTACTGGTGAGGGTTATTATTCAAAAATGGGGGGAAGTAACCATCGTCATGGTAGTAGTGAGAATTAAATGGATTGATTATTAAGTATGTAACCAGCATAAAGTATCACACTAGTGTCCGCATTGCAGTTTTAAAGGGATAACATAAGTTTGAGTTCACTTTCAATAATTATTATTCAAAATAGTGCACGCCAGTCAATGGACATATTCTGGTCTGTCAGACTGGGTTTTATCCACAGTGGTGATTGTTCCTTAACTCTTACAATGGGTGAGGTGAGCCAAAGCTTGGAGCCGTTGAGTCAATCAAGTATTGTGCTGCTCGAGCCACAAATTGATTGTCCGAAGGAATTGTCTTTCATTTTTGTGAGTGTGAATCTGTTGTGAAATCTTAAATGAACTTCAGCTGGTTGTAAGACCACCGATAGTAGACTGCACTCTCCCTGCACTTATATATTCGTGTTATCTTGCCTATGAAATTCAGATCTAGTAATTTTGTAATGAACATTGTCTCATGACTCCCTTTTGGCTCCCCGCAGGTAAATGACCTTCAAAATCTGACGAGTGCAGAAGTGGTTGTTCCTCGAGATCAAACTCCTGATGAGAATGATCAAATTGTTGTTAAAATCAATGGACATTTTTTTGCAAGCCAGGCAAGTCTCGTAATCATTGCATTTGATTGGTTTATTGATCGCAATTGGTGGTATGATGGATCGTGTGTTTGATGTGTATCATCGAAGGATGTAAAATAACAAACAATTGGTGGGTGCAATAGTGATGAGATCTCGTAATTTATACATTTTATTCTGAAAACTTAATGAGGGTATCCTTTAAATTAGTTTATTACCCAGAGACACTTATTTCTCTCAAACTCTTCTAATGTGTAGAACAGAGTATGCTTGCCAGGTGAAGTGCATATTCGGCTTTATGATGACTTGAGTTTGTCTCTTTGCTCGGGTTTTACTATTTATTTTTCTTTAAACCTTCAAATACAGTGCGCACTATATTCTTATTCATGCATGAGGAATCGACCCAGTCACAAGGGATGGCCGAGAAACTAGGGATACACAAGTCTCCCTGGATGTGCAATGCAAGAACCAATGATCTCTTGTCATGCTGCTGGTTGTTTTTACACACTTTTATTTCACTTCATCTGAACATTGTTTGTCCCGTTTCAAATCCTTGAGACGTTCGTTTTCTGGGTTCCATACGTCCTAAAGAGCTGAAATTTGGCCCACCGTCCTCTTTTCTGGTACAATTTCAACTATCAAAATTTTATTTAAACAATAGGTTTAAAACTTTTTTTTAAATGTGCAGCCCGAAAACATGTTTTTCCGTTTACTTGTGCAAATGTAGCATGTAACTTTTTTACTTTTCTCATTGCTGTGAATGAGAAAAGTCACAAAGTTGAAGCCTTAAAAATTAATACAAAATCAACAGATCGATCTCCATTTTATTATATTATCAACCTTTTTGCTGTGTCCTAATGTGTGCTTTGGTCATGCACATAATTCCACCTGTCAAGCTGCTTCCTCTTTTGTATGAAGCATGTGGCAATTGTGGTTTGCCATAATTTGCTCAGTGGTACTGATGCAGTGCCCCCTGTAGGTGAGAACAGGTATTTGGAATTTGGCCATGTTGCCGGTGATAGCTTGCTTACTCTTCACAAAGAACACTGTAGGGTCTTTAACGTCCACCAATTAATGCTGGCAGATGGGACACATATTTAACGTCCATCTAAAGGATGGCACACACACATTGATGAATCACCCTGCATGTGAAACAACAGAAAGACAGTTTATAGCTGGGTCGAGATTTGAACCCAGTCTCGACAGCACAGAGTTGTCTAAACCTATTGTCAGTGTCTGTCCACTTCTGTTGATGCTTGGTGTCTATTGACTGGGGGTGGGGGGGGGGGGGTAATGAAAAAGGGTGAACAGTGGTATGTTACAGCGCTGAACGTTTATCGTGCATGTGACGGTGCATGTTGCATGTTCTTCTGTATGTTTTGAGCTCACCTGGCTGGTAAGCCACCTAAGAAATCAATTTGTTAGTTTGATCAGCCTGCTGCCAATTATCTCTGAAATACTCTCGAAAGGAATTATTGCCTTGTACTATCTTTCTTTTGCTTACCTTGTATCCTTTTCAACTTGTGGTTGAGCAAAGTGCTGGATTGTCTAAATCCTGGGGCAAAGTAAATGTGGCACGGTATTATATTTGAGTGGACGTTATGTTAGAATGCCATGCTCGATGATGGGAAGAGAACAATGTTTTCCCCTTACACAGATTTATTACCTTTTCAAGTTTGTGGAACACCTTTCTTCATGGCAATCAAAAATATTGTTTTCTGATTTAAAATGAGGCAATTTTTATTTATTGAACAGGCTTATGAGATGCAGTGCCTTAAGTATTCACACTCCTTGACTTTTTCACATTTTGTTGTTGCTGCCTGAATTCAAAATGGCTTAAATTGAGATTTATTTTTGTCACTGTTCTGCAATGAATACCATAATGTCCAAGTGGAATAAAAAAAATTTTTTTTTTAGAAATTTTTATAAAATAATTAAAAATGAAAAGCTGAAACGTCTCGAGTCAATAAGTATTCTTAATTTAATTTTGTTTTGGGTCTCGCTATCTGCCATGGTCTTTCCTGGGAAAACCACATTTCCAAGCTGGCCTCCAAAGCCAGTCGCTGACTGGGCATCCTCCGTGGTGTGAAGTCCTTCTTGGCACACCTGAGCTCCTCACCACATACAAGGCTTTCATCTGCAGCTCAATGGAATACTGTTCTCCCCTCTGGGCTGGTGCTCCTGCCTCACACATAGCTCTGCTTAATGCTGTTGAAATTAAAGCTTTCAGAATCATTGGAATCTCCCTCGATGAAGCTAACTCCGAGGGCCTTTCACTCACTCACCTCAGGCAGGTTGGTGGTCTTTCTGTCTTCTACCCACTCCGCTCCGGCCTAGCCCCCCACCAGCCCTATCTGTGCTCTGTCCCCCAAATATTCCTACAGGTCGCACAAGATCTGCCTGCAACCCTCTTATGGCTAAAACTGCCAAAATCAAGACTCTCTGCTCACCTTTATTCCTCTTTTCTCCCGCCTCTGGAACAAACTCCCTCACTCTCTTCAATCCCACTCCTCCCTCCAGGTCTTTAAAACAGCTGTCCACCACCATCTCTTATCTTCCCCCATCCAAAACCTTAATCTTTTCTACCCCCGTTAATTCACCCCAGATCCACTTTTTTGAAATAACAACTTCTTTCCTGGAAGTCCTAGCAGTGTCCATGTGTTTTATACGTCTCCCACCCACCCCTCCCCCAGCCCTTCCCGTGCCTCCTCCCCCCCCTCCCCCAGCCCTCTCCCTCCCACAGATCTCCCGATGTCCCTGTTCTCTACTGTTGTACTTGTGTAGTTCCCTCTCTCTCCCCATCTTGTCTGCCGCTCCCTTTATCATGTTTTATGTGTCAGTTTGTTTTTTTGTGATTAATGTTAGCTCTTACACGAGCCTCGATCTTGTATACAAAAATTAATAAAATATTCAACCCCTTTGTTATGACACTCCAAATTGAGCTCAGGTGATTCCTATTCTATTTGATCATCCTTGATATGTCTCTACAACTTGATTGGAGTCTTCTTGAGGCCAATTCAATTGATTGGACATGATTTATGAATAAATAAAAAACCACACCTTTGTATTAAAAAAAAACAAAAAACTATGAGATATAATTGTGAGTAGGCATATATCTGGGGAAAGGTATAAAACAATTTCTAGTGTTGAAAGTTCCCAAGAGCACAGTGAGCTCCATCATTAGGAAATGGAAACAATATGAAACGAGAACGCCACTCAGTAGAGCGCATACTCCCGCCGTGGGTTTAGTTGGAATAATACGTTTTGTTTAACATCCCCTCTCCCCAAAACAATAAATGAAAAAGAAAGTAAGCCCGAACTGTCAGAGAATTTATTTTGATATATCTCGGAATTAGAGGAGAAAAACATCATTTAAGAATAAGATTAAAAGCTTTAATGCAGTAAAACAGAAAAAAAATCTTTCCCAAAAAAAATTCCCATAAAAATTCCTGGATCCAGAATAATATCCTGAGCTTCACCAAAAACTAATCAATTCTTCCTTATCCCAAGGGCAATCATCCCACCAATTTTCATCCAAATCCGTTCAGAACTTTTCCAGATATCTTGTTCACAAACATATGAACACACACACACACACACACACACGGACGGACACGATCGAATGCGTTACTCCCTATCGGGAGTAATAAACCTGTAAATCGCAGAGCCAGAACCAGAATTATTTATTTGGTCTGGGAAGCCCATGCAAGGTTTCTTCTTATTCAGCCTCACAACCCTGGGTGAATATGAGATCTTTTAAAAAAAAAAGTTTGAATTTTGCCAAATCTGTTTTATTCGTTTGTTAATATACCTCAGCCATTGACAAATCTGGAATTAAGTCTTTATAAGTTCATCAAATACTGACACCGCGAATGACATTCCCTGAGCTAAATGTTGATATCTCTTCTGAGGGGGGGTAAAAAAAAAAAAACTTTTAAAGCTTTATACGTATCAAACGATACATTTTATGAAACGTGGAAACCTAATACACACTTTGGTGGTTTTAGAATGACAGAATATGTCTTTATTAGAAGAAAAAAAATAATGAACATTGAAGACGATGCTGCAAAAAAAATACACCGCTCTGATGCATAACCACGAGTTTAAACTACATTTACAACAAATATGAAAACTATTTTCATATCACAATGTTAAATATAGAATATATAGAAGATAATGTTAAAAAAAAAAAATGAGCCCTATCTTCGAATGGTAAAAAAATCCTTCAAAAAATTCCTGGATCGGGAATAATATCCTGAGCTTCACCAAAAACTAATCAATTCTTCCTTATCCCAAGGGCAATCATCCCACCAACTTTCAACCAAATCCGTTCAGAACTTTTCCAGATATCTTGTTCACAAACACACGAACACACACACACACACATGGACACGAGTGAATGCATTACTCCCTGGCGGGAGTAACCTAGACTTCCGAGAGCTGGCTGTCTGACCAAACTGAGCAACCAGGCAAGAAGGACCTTGGTCAGGGAGGACCCCAGAACCACAATGGGAGAACCTTCCAGAAGGCCAACAGTCTCTTCAGCACTTCACTAACCTTGCCTTTAAGGGAGAGTGGCCAGACGGAAGCCACTCCTGAAAAAAAGAAAAAAACATGACAGCATGCCTTGAGTTTGCAAAAAGGCAAGAGAACGATTGAGAGCATGAGGCAAAATATTCTGTGGTCTGATGAGATAAAAATTAAACCTCTTTGGCCTGAATGCAAAGCGCTGCATCTGGCAGAAACTGAACACAGCTCATCAGCCATCTAATATCATCCCTACCGTGAAGCATGGTGGTGGCAGCATCATGCTATGGGGATGCTTTTCAGTGGCAGGGACTGGGAGACTTGTAAGGATGGGGGAGGGGGGTGGATAATGAAATGAGCCAAATACAGGAAAATCCTTGAGGAGAACCTGCTTTGGAGTGCAAAAGACCTTAGACAGCAGTGAATATTTATGTTCCAACAGGACAATGACCCCAAGCATTAAGGCAAAGTAACACTGGAATAGGCTTCAGAACAAGAATGTGAAAGTGGTTGTGTGGCTCAGCCAAAGCCCAGAATTGAATCTAATTGAGAATCTTTGGAAAGACTTGAAGATTTTTGTTCATCAACACCTCCCATCCAATTTAAGAGTTTGAGCAAATCTGCAAGGAAGGATGGGAGAAACTCTCCAAATCCAGATGTGCAATGCTGATATAGACATACCCAAGAAGACTCCAAACTAATCACTGGCAAAGGCACTTCTACGATGCATTGACTCAGTGGGTTGAATACTTACATAAATTAGATATTTCTGTATTTAATTTTTCATTTAATTGTAAAGAAATTGTAAATAATAAAAATTCCAGTTTGACATTAATGGGGTATTATGTGTAGATCAATGACAAAATTTTTTTTCTATTGAATCCATTTTAAATTCAAGCTGTAACATAAAATATGAAAAAAAAATCAAGGTGTGTGAATACTTTCTGAAGGCACTGTAGCTTATCTGAAGCGAAGTTGATTGCAGCTAGTTACTGCCATTATTAAGATCATTGGCATGGCCCATGACATTAATTGTACACAAATGCTTATTTGAAAGATGTGTTGCTAAAATTTTATTTCCATCTTTGTTTCTCTTGCCCATGTTAAAAAATGGCCAGACATAAGGAATCTTCTTTGTTCGTCAGTTAACTTTCTCACCTCTTATCCTCTTTCCCACAACCTCGCTTACCATGAGCAGACTGCCCAAAGGAAGATTCGAGAGATTCTCGGTCAGTTCCGGCAGCAGCAGCAACGACAGCAGACGCCCGAAAAGCCTGGACAGGGCCGACTAAAGTAACTGCGTGTCAGAAGCAAGTAACAGACGGCCTGAAGTCCCAAGCTGCTGGAAATGCGTTCTTGCTACGAACAAGGAATATTGGTCTTTTTTTTGTTTGTTTTTTTTTACAGAAAAATTGAATGTTTATTTGTAAACAGTTTTTTATTGTTGGGAAGGAGACAAAAAAAAAATCCCCGAATGTTGAGCTTGGGAGGGGGGGGGTGGGGGGGCCTGCTCAGTATTCTTCTTCTTCCTATTTTCTTCCCTGGTTCCCTTTCCAACAACCCTTGTTTGGTTTTGCAGCCAAGCGTTTCATGAATGTATTGACATTCGCTGTTAACAGCATTTTCAAAACTTTAATCCTTTGAAGAGAGAGAAAAAAAAGACACGATTTGTTTTGTGGGTTTTTTATTGAAAAAGAACAGACTTGGGCAGAGGTGAAATACTGCCTGGGAGATTGTAATTTGCTCCGGTTAGTTTTCTTTGCCGCCCAAGGGCATGAAATGAGAGAGCTGATACAGAACTACCTCAGGCATTCGGTACCTCAGCGTTCCTTTGTTCAGTTTGAGATTTTGTATGCTTTATAAATTGATAGTCTTGGAGCATTTTATTTTTTTAATAAAAAAGTAAAATGTGATCTGGCAGTTAGCGGGTGCTGGGTCGTGCATGCTGAGATGTACATTTCCTGCTCCGTGCTGCAACAGCCAAATTTAGTTGCTCGAGAATGTGCGTCGGCGGCTTCTGGATATCAAAACCTGCAAGCCAATAAAGGCACAGTTGCAGGTGTGGGGGGAGGAGGTGGGTCGAAGCAGCATAAACGTTTTTGTTTTTTTAAAACGAGCGAGACGGCTTGGCTGATAAAAGTACTTCTGTAGTCCATTCCAAAACTGCTCGACCAGGTTACATTGAGCTTCTCGTTTCTGATTGGGCTGCAGCATGGTTCCTCATTAACCAGATGGACAAAGGGAAGGTCGTGGTGTGGGGAGAGGTTGTTTCAGTCAGTTACTATCATCTATGCCGAGACCTGCTTGAGATGTATCCAGCAGTGTTTTCTTCCTTCATCTTTTCCTCTAACCACTCTGCATCTCTACATCATCTTTCTCCCTTTCAACTTAACCCTCCATTCCCCCCTTACCCCACCTCAACCTTCCAAAACCCTGTCTCTAACCACTTCTCCCACTGTCTCCCTCCTGAAACACACCACCCTCCCTCCCCCGGCCATCCCTAAAGTTTATCTGTAACAATGCCTCTTCTCACATCTCTTTGCACCCCCATCCCCAGCTTACTTGCCCCTTAAATTTCTGCTCACCCACTTCTATCTCAAATCCTTAATCATCAACCTCTCTCTCTCTCTCTCTCCCTCTCCCTCTCTCGCTCTCAATCCCATCATGCACTTCTCTCTTGCATCCCCAATCATTCATTTGTTGCTCTTTAATTCTCCCTCATCCACTTACCACTCTTGAATCCCCATCCCTGCCCACTTGTCTCTAATTCCTCCTCTTCCACTGGACTCCCCAATTCCTCAAAAATGGTCTCTCTCTCTAATTTCCCCTCAACTACCTTCCTGTCATCCCTCACTTACACCTTCACATTGGTCTCTTTGTTGTTCACCATATGTCTTCTGCACCCCCATCCCTTTCCCTCCCATATGCATCCCATCCCCTCCCCACTTTTCATTGCACCCCTTCCACCCATTTAAACTCAGGCCTGGTAATCTCCATGTCCTCTGCAACATCCCACCTTTCCCTATGCTTTCCCCATATCTGTTTATGTTCATCAATTGTCTTCTGCAATGTCTCCACTTTGCCTTTGCCTGCACGTTCCCCACAGTTTTCTGTCTTTTGTGCCCCCACTCCCTTTCACCTATAATATTTTCCCCAATTCCCATCTCCAACCTTACTGGATCTTTTTTTTTTTTTAGTCTGTAACAGCGGATGATTGAATTGCATACTATTTCATGGATTGCATCAAGAAACTTTGACCTGAAGTGATCATATCCCCCTCTTTGTTGAGGTCTTCTTTTAACACCAGCAACTTGCTTTCATCAAGCTGCGATGTGGCAGGCGACTTGCTTACTATGGCTTCCTTATTGTAGAAAGGATTTATCAATGCTTTTTTTCGTACAGTGGAAATCTTCCGAGGACAGGTGGCACACCTATTACTTCCTATGCAGTTCTTGAGGATATATCTGTTCAAGTTTGATTGTTATGGGTTAAGGATAAGCCTAAACTAACAAGGCATTTTAACTACACAGCAGTGCCTGATGTAATGGAATGTTGCTTTCCACTATCAGGTAATTACTTTGATTCTGGTACTGCATGTAGGGTAAAATTGGAATGGAATGGCGATTATGGTGAAGGCAATGAGTTGTCGGATTTGGGGCATGGTCCCTAGGTCCACTTTGGTCTGCATGGGCATCCAGATGCGGTTACGTAATCCCTGGGCCACTGTTTTCTTTTGTGCACATTTTGTTTTTCATGTTTTGTGTAATGAAAGCAATTCTGTCAAAATATGTCAAAAATGGTACTTTGATTGAAAACTTCTCCCATCCCCTCCTCCACCCTCCTTGGGATAAAGTTCCAGATGCAAAGCTGGTGACACACCTGTATGCTGAGGCTACTTTGTGCTTAATCTTCACCTTAATATATTTTTTGTTTTCATTAGTTATCTTGCGTCAGAGTGGCGAATTGCCTGGGATTTTTAACCCGCCAGGCAAGAAACTGCTTCGGAAGAACTGATGCTCCGTATAGATCATGGCACACAGACGGACATTCTTGATTTGCAAATTCACGCAGAGCAAAGCGGCCCCTCATCCAAATTGTGCTTTTTAGCCATTCAAGAGAAAAGTATGACCAAAATGGTTTGGGACGTTGCATGTGAATATACATTTTTTCAAAGTCTGTCCTTTTAGCATTTATTATTTTATATTATGTCAATATCATGTTTGGATGAAGAAAATGAAGTTTTTGTTTTGGCATTGTTGTGCGATTCAGCAAAATGTGCATAAATGAAGTTTCTCTTTCTACACACACAGAGCCGAGCCATCGTACACCGCCAGTTGCCTGAAATTCCTCGCCTTTTATGAGCAACTACCTTGCGAATGTGGCAGCATGTTTAAAACTGTTTTATTATAGGTTTTGGTGTTTCCTGTTTTTTGTATTCACATGCGTTTAATCAACTACCTCCTCAGTGGGCGACATACAGTTTCTGCCGCTCCACTTCGTGGTTATGATCTTTTTTTTTCTTTCTTTTTTAAAATTCTGACATTTATTTGGCAATAGTGATCGAAGTACTCATAGTGGTATTAGCATATGAAGGTTGGCCTTTAGCCTTTTTATTAATAAGAAATAGCAGTGTTTTTTGAAAGCTTTAACTTTGGATGGGAAATTGAGGTTAATTTTTCTCATTTACTTATCAATGGAGACATTTGGTTAAATACGGGACTTTCAAAATGACGTGATAGTCCCACAATGCATCAGCGCGCATGTGCAAAAATCCTCAGCAACCAGAGCAATCGGAGCACAATTTATCATGCATATGTGGTAACAATTGATATGTAGGCCTATACGTATTGAATGTATTGTGTGGATTTATCTTTGAGATCCTTCTTCATCGCCATGATTTATCATCAATTTTGTTAGCTAATAAGGCTCACCGACCTTGTATACACATCAAATGTATTGTGCTAGAATTCTAGTGCAGGCCGCATGGATGGAGTCATATCGAATGTAGCTTAGATCCGCTGAAAGAAAAAAAGAAGGCAAAAAGGTAATCTCACAAGCCTGTGATCGGCTCTTGTATATATATATATATATATAAATCTTGACATGATCCCTCCCTTTGCCCCAAAAAAAGAGATCAGAAGTAGAATCGGCCTATATTCGTTGTAGAAAGCAATGTTACCACATCTAATGATTTAAAATAATATAGTTGATTTTGTAACCTCTAACCCTCTGAGGATGTGTGGGTTGCTCCAAATCGACTTGTTCTTCAGCCCCTGCCAAGTCGTGGAAATGCGATTGATCCGCCATTGGCGTTGATTGACTTTGCCATCAGCGAAGCGTTGTGATTAAATTCACGAGTTCTTCAGCAAGTAGACCAGATATTTGCTCTATTTCTTTACTGGCTTGAAGTTTATTAGGAGTATGTTTAACTTGCGGTGGTTTTGTAAATACGAGACTCCAATAATTCCATGAGAAATTCCACATAATTCAGGATTTGGGTGATTCCAAGAGGGAGTTTTCTTCCCACTTTCATTCTTGTCTTGCTCAACGGAGTGACGGGTGAACACTCTCTCGTTGTGGTTAGGCTGCCAGTCATCAGGCCGTCGCACTCCGCATCCACCGCATCCGCTCGTTGGTATTAACAGGAAATGGTAGGAACTCGACATGTTTCATCCACTGATATTTCCCATGTTTTTGTGAGTCCTACTTATCATAGAATGCAACAATTTTGGTGAAATAATAGTGGAATTGCCCTCAGTTTTTTGACTGTTTCGTTTTAATGCTGCAGATTGTGTTCAAAGATGATTTGATTTTGCCCGTTGAAAGTGGCGGAAGTGAGTTGATGAAAGCGAATGCACAGCACATGTGTGAAAGGCATAGATGGGTGTTCCCGAGACATTTTGAAAGTCCCGTATTTTAAAGCTCGCTTTCTTTCAACTTATGTCTTCCTCCGTATAACTGCTATAGAGGTAACGAAACAGAATAGGTTTTGGTCTTCAATCCATGATTACTCTTGAACCAACAAACAAACAAACAAATGCCATTACCAATGGAGATCCCTTATTTTGTTTTTGCCTAATCTAACGCTTGCAAAATAACAATTTGCGTTAACTTATTAACTCGCTTCTTTCTTACACAGTGATTGTCGTGTATTTCCGTAGCTAGTTAGCCAGATGAAGTTTGCTGGGCAGTTTTGCTTTCGCCCTTTTCGGCTCTGTGTGTGTAGGAATTAGTTGAAAACATAGTTATCAACCTTGCTTCTCTTTTTCACAAATGGATATACCAATTGCCCAGCTCCAACTTTGTTTTTCAGTTGTTTTTTTTTTAAACTAGATTGTGCTTTGATTTCTCTTTTTCGCCTCCCCATGTAGTATAACTATCATTCCTAATGCTTCATTCTCGAGGGGGTGTGATGCCAAGCTGAGACTGGTGAAAAGAAATCAAACTTATCACTCTGTTTGCCAATCACAGTGGCACATAATTCATACCGTCTTTCATCGGATTGCAGTGAACTCCACTCAATAAAGTGAAGAATTACCAGTGATCAAAGCCTCCTGTGTTACTTTTAGTGATATCTTATCTTGTATGATGACAACACCTGCGTTGATGCATTTTCTGCATCACTTTTGTCAATATATTTTGCTACCTAGGAGACATGTTGAATGGAGAAGGTGGATCAGACTCGGCAACGGTTGCTGGAGTGAGATGTGCATGGAAGACGTTTCGGGAACTGAGTGGCATGCTGACGAGGAGGGGAGTGTCGTTGAAGTTGAAGGGAAAGGTGTATGTTGCATGTGTGAGAAGTGTTATGATTTATGGGAGCAAGACATGGGTAATGAACGTAGAGCAGCAACGAAGGCTGGAAAGGGTGGAAATGCGAATGGTTCGGTGGATGTGCGGAGTATCGTTGAGAGACAACAACAACAACAACATGCATTTTAAGGCCATTTTCCCTGCTAGAGCGGGGGTTAGCCTTGCGGTCCCCATGACAATCTTCTCCATTTTGCCCTATTTTCTGCATCTCTCCTGGTTAACCCCCTTGCCCGCATTTCTTCTTCCAACATCTTTAGCCAAGTCTTTCTCGGTCTTCCCCGTCCTCTAATTCCTTCTACATTCATTTCCATCACTCTTCTCAACCAGTCACTTTCATCCTTCCTCAACACATGACCAAACCATCTCAACCCTTTCCTCTTCACAGCATCAATCACAGGCTCTATTCCCATCATCTTTCGCAATTCATCATTTGTCTTCCTCTCTCTCAACGATACTCCGGACATCCACCGAACCATTCGCATTTCCACCCTTTCCAGCCTTCGTTGCTGCTCTACATTCATGACCCATGTCTCGCTCCCATAAGTCATAACACTTCTCACACATGCAGCATACACCTTTCCCTTCAGCTTCAACGACACTCCCCTCCTCATCAGCACGCAACTCAGTTCCCGAAACTTCTTCCATGCACATCTCACTCGAGCAACCGTTGCCGAGTCTGATCCACCTTCTCCATTAAGCATGTCTCCGAGGTTGCAAAATGTTTTCACACCTTCCAGCTTCACGCCGTCTCCAAGTTCCAACTCAACATTTCCTCCATCCGCAGCTCCCTCTGTGTACACCTTACATTTGAATGTAGCTGCCACACTGGTTAATGACACTCTCAGACCACTACATTTTTGATGAGCCCACTCAGCGCACATTGTACATTGAATGGAGTTCACTCCGACACCCTTCCTGCACACAGCACATGGCCACTTCCCAGTACTTTCCACCTCACCACAAGATTTACCACTTGCCATCACATTCGTCTTTCCTATATTCACCTTCAGACCTTTTGTCTCCATACATTCCTTCCACTTGTTCATATTTTCCTTCAGTCCATCCATACTTTCCGCAATCAACACCAGATCATCTGCATACAACAACTCCCATGGTAAACCCTCCTTTACGTTCTGAGCCAGCACCTCCATCACAGCTACAAATAGTAGTGGACTTAGTACCGACCCCTGATGCACTCCCACCTTCAACTCAAACTCACCACTGTCCCCATCCTTCGTCCTTACAGCTGTGCGTGCTCTTTTGTACATTGCCATCACGACTCTGATCAACCCTTCCTCCACTTCTAACTTCCTCAATGCCCATGTCAATACTTCGCGTGGAACCCTATCGAATGCTTTCTCCAGATCAACAAACCCAAGAAACAACTTCTTCCTCTTCTCCATGTACTTCTCCTGCAACTGCCTCACAATAAAGAGCACGTCTGTCGTTCCTCTTCCTGGCATAAATCCAAACTGCATTTCATCGATCTTCACCTTCTTCCTTATCCTCCTCTCCAACACCCTTTCCAATACCTTCATTCCATGCTCCAATAACTTTATCGCTCGGTACGAGCCACACTCCAGAGGGTCACCTTTCCCCTTGTATAGAGGGACGAGGGTACTCAGTTCCCAACCCACTGGAATGCGGCCTTCTTTCACCACCAGATTATAGATCTCTGTCATTCTCTTCACACCCCCAACTTCCTGCTGCCTTCAACATATCTCCCACAACTCCCTTTGGCCCTCCCGCTTTTCTACTCTTCATTGCTTTTATCAGGGGGGTTGACTCAGCCTGTCATCCTTCCGTGGTCGGCAAATTGAGTACCAGTTCACTGGTAATTCCCTGCTTGTCGTTAAAGGCGGCAAAAAGGGTTGGCGTCAGGAAGGGCATCCGGCCGTAAAACATTGCTTCAAAAAGGGGACCGAAAAACAACAACAACCACAGTTCCCGAAAAAGGCCAACCCCCGCTTGCGGGGAAAAATGGCCTCTAAAGGTGGTTTTTTTATTATTTTTTTTATTGCTTTTATCGCTTCCTCAACTTCCTTCTCAGTTATCTTCTCTGCCGGTCCTAAAACTGGGTTACCCTCCATGTTGCCTTCCCATTCATTCTCTGTATTCAACAGCATTTCCATATATATCTTTTCCATCTTCTTTTAATTCCATCTGGGTCCACAACGATTTGTCCCACTTCATCGTTCAAGCAACTAACCCCCATCACATCACACCTCTCTTTCGCTATCTGCTTTGCAATCCTGAATACCGCTCTCTGACCCTCTTCCGAATCCAAGCGTTCTCCGAACATTTTCCTACATGCCTCCTGCGCCTTTGCTACCTCTTTCTTTGCAGCCTTCCTGGCTGCCTTATAACTTTCATGCTCTGCTTTTTCTGCTCCCGTACCCTTCGCCTTCTGTCACTCCTTGAACTTCTGCCTCTTCTCGTGAATCCTCTTTCCAACTTCATCATCCCACCACCATGTTTCCGAGTGTCTCGGTGGTCCTTTTGTCCATCCACATACCTCACCAACGGCTCCCAACAGACTATCTTTCATTGACATCCAACCACGTTCAAACTCAACCACATCATCCTCTACCCTACTTAGCCTCTCTTTTAATGCCTCTCTTACTGTCACCTCTTTCAACCTCCACACCTTCATTCTCGGTTGGTATCGTTGAGAGAGAGGAAGACAAATGATGAATTGCGAAAGTTGATGGGAATAGAGCCTGTGATGGATGCTGTGAAGAGAAACAGGTTGAGATGGTTTGGTCATGTGTTGAGGGAGGATGAAAGTGACTGGGTGAGAAGAATGATGGAAATGAATGTCGAAGGAAGTAAAGGACGGGGAAGACCGAGAAAGACTTGGCTAAAGATGGTGGAAGAAGAAATGCGGGCAAGGGGGTTAACAAGGGGAGATGTAGAAAATAAGGCAAAATGGAGAAGATTGTCATGGGACCCGCAAGGCTAACCCCCGCTCTAGCAGGGAAAATGGCCTTAAAATGCCTGTTGTTGTTGTTGTTGTTGTTGTTGTTGTTGTTGTTGTTTGTGAATATATTATTCAACATCGCCATCCTAGTTTATGGTTGTTTTGTTTGTTAATGCATGATCACAACTTAGCTTACATAGAGAGGGTAAAATGTAGAGCAACTATGGTAGATTGATTTTTGGGCCAAGCTAAACTAATCTATGAGGAGCAGCTGAAAGACAATGTAATTTATACATTTGAAAGGAGGCAGTTACAAGGTGAATATGATAGAGATGTTTAAGATAATGAAGGGTATAGAGAACATTTTTTCAGCAGAAGGGACACTGACAGGTCAAGGGGTCACACTTTAAGTGTAACAAGGAGGAGAGTTTCGGTGGCAGGGTTTTTTTTTTTTTACCAGAAGAGTGGTGAATGCATGGAATGGTGTCCCTGCAAGGGTAGAGGCAGTTAAGTCAGTTTTAAAATCGATATAGATATCCGGAAGTAGTGAGGGGGGGGGGGCATGTAGGCGTGTACTGCGATTTGCCCTGAGTATGCAGGTTTGAGCCCAATGGCCTCCTGCATTGAAGTTGCTTGTAAATCTTGTACCTGTTGATACGAGGCTCAAACTTGTTGGGATCACTCATTAGCACCAAGCATAGATCAGCCAGCCTGATCGGATGTTATGAGTACTTTGCGGAGGAATTAATATGCCTGCACAAGGTATGATTTTAACACTGATTTTATACATGAGGAATAACCACACGCTAGGGACTGGAATTTTTACTTAATCGCTTATTCTTCTGGGGCACAAGTGCCTTTGGAGCTCGTATGAAGAAAATAATGCTAAGTATATAAAC
>NC_136267.1:153884511-154092011 GCF_964187855.1 Myxine glutinosa | reverse complement strand
CCTTCTCTCTTTCTCTCTTTCTCTCTTTCTCTCTTTCTCTCCCCCCCCTTCTCTCTTTCTCTCTTTTCCCCCCCCCCTCTCTCTCTCTCTTTCTCTCCCCCCCCCTCTCTCTCTCTCTCTCTTTCTCTCTTTCTCTCCCCCCCCCTTCTCTCTTTCTCTCTTTCTCTCTTTCTCTCTTTCTCTCTTTCTCTCCCCCCCCTTCTCTCTTTCTCTCTTTCTCTCCCCCCCCCCTTCTCTCTTTCTCTCTTCTCTTCTCCCCCCCCCTCTCTCTCTCTCTCTCTCTTTCTCTCCCCCCCCCTCTCTCTCTCTCTCTCTCTTTCTCTCCCCCCCCTCTCTCTCTCTCTCTCTCTCTCTCTCTCTTTCTCTCCCCCCCCTCTCTCTCTCTCTCTCTTTCTCTCTCTTTCCCCCCTCTCTCTCTCTTCTATTCTTCCTCCTGCCTGAGCTCTATCTGCCACATTTATAAACGCAGAAATGTTATGCCCCTACTTCATGCAAACACTATGCCTAGTCTACTGTGACCTCCTTTCCCCCTCTGGCTTTGTTCTTTCACTATTTTACTTTTTATTTTGATGTCTGGATCGAGTTGGTTTTTGTATTTTGCATTTGCAAAGAGCACATGTGCTTACTGTGGAACCTGGTTAATATTTACAACTCTGTATGCTTCTGACAATTTCAAACTACTGCTTTTCTTATTTCTGGTTGGTCATTTGCAATTAGTCTTCAGTAAAGCTCTATAATTATGAAAAATAATGTCATGATCAACATAATTTTTCGTCTTTAATTGTGCAGGTGGGTTGGGGAGGCGGAATGATACCAAATGCAATTGGATAAATTCCAAATAGAATCACTGTGCTATATCATGACGATAGTTGCAGTTCAGGATAACAGGTACCAGAGGTGACCAATGCAGAAACTTGTCCAAGTTCAGCTATGAACCATAGAGTATTTTCTGGGATGCAAAGGGAATCTTGCTGAATGACTCGAAAACCTCACTAACGTATAATCACAGGGGAATGTACACTAGCCTCGTGCAACAATTATGGCACGTCATTAGGACAAACACCTGAAGGATATCGTCCAAAGTGTGCCTCCAGACAAAGCACCTATGCACAAGGCCCAGGTTCTACAGCCCATTGGCCGTGAACTGCAGCTTTGAGCAGCTGGATTATTTTTGGTACAGATCGGACATGACCACCCATCTAGTGCTGAATATGCTTTTGGTATTTGAAGTCCTATTTACGTGACCTCAGATTTGCCAATCCCAAATGACCGAAGCAACCGAGACATGGTTGGAGGAGAAAGTGTGCAATAAAGTGCTACCAACAATGTATCTTCTTTTTTATTATTATAAAACTACAAGGGAGGTAGTTTTATGACAAGGAAATGATACTTAATCTCCAAGGGAGATGAAAACTAATAACCATTGGAAATCTTTGCCACATAATTAAAAGAAGGTAGAGAGGGTGACAAAAGGATTAACTTTTTGAAGCAATGATATACCAAAAGCAAAAGCATATACATTTTATGCATGTCAAAGTTTAAGGTGCCAAGAGTTTCAGGATTTAATATTTTAATTTTGTTATGTAAATCACGAAAGACGAGTCCGTGTCCAATGAAATCACGAAAGACGAGTCCGTGTCCAATGAAATCACGAAAGACGAGGGGTTTCGTCGTAGTTTGTTTATACCACAGCATTTTATCAGCCGAGAAAGTTACCGAATCTGTGGTCGAAATGCTATAGGGAAGGAAAAGGAACTTTCACGGATCAGGAGATGAGATGTCAAAAAGAGGATGGCAAGGGAATAACCATAAGATCTATGGAGATTGGAGATAAGATTACACAAATTAAATCAACAGCTCAACATGTTTATTTAACTCGCACTGGAAATCAAGAAGTACACCAAATAAAAAGTGAAAACTTAGAGATATCTCAAGAATGTGTAACTATCACCTGCAGACATTAAAAGAAAAAATGTCAGTAAAATTATTTATCCAATAAATGGCAATAAGTCTTCTTTTCCATCCATGTCAAAGATATTTTAACTCTTACACGAGCCTCGATCTTGTATACAAAAAAATAAATAAATAAAATCTGCAAACCATGAAAAACTTGTAACCGCTTGTCACAAACTTGTCACAGCTCGCATGCTTCGCAAACCCCGTGTCAAATTTCTTTTGGTTTTATTGTGGTCAACGCTTTTCAACTGGGGTGGCGGGCAAGTTTGACTGTGAGATAAAACTGATATACGTATGGGGTTGAAAGATTCATTAAAAAATGTATGGTAAGAATAATTAGGGATTTACTTTTTAAAAGGATATTTAAAGATGTTTTATTTAACACTTAAAATGTATCTTGCAAAAATTATTGAGAATTAGATATCGAACAGAAGTGGATTATCAGGCCAAATGTGACCAAATTGTCATGTTACAAACATATAGGTGGAACAGCATATGTTGTATTTATCTGGTAAATGGAAGTAATTGATATAAACACATGAGTGACTTGTTTAAAAACAACTTCAAATGTTTAAAATTGTTCCTCAGTTAAAACGGTGCAAACACTTGTGTATTTACATGATGTACGAAATTGTGGGTTCAAATCAAGTGTTCTATTTTTTTTCATGAGGAAGAATGAGTTGGCAATGGGAGCCGCAGTTGGAAACAACACGGTAACCTCCAAGTAAGACGGTTGGGTTAGGTAGGGTTAATGGGGGTAGAGAAATTTGTGGGTAGAATGGGGGATGACATTAGATAGTGATAGCTCAGTTCCTGTAGGAAACGATGCTCTGGACAAATGTGAAGAAAAGACCTTTTCTGTACAATCCTACATCGAAATGCAATGATTTGTCCACACAAAGAAAGTTAAACATTTGATTGCAGAGATGCCCTATGAAAAGAGAGTGTATTGAAATGGATGAAGAAATTTTGAGAGCAAGCAACTGTGCACAACCTGAACTTAAAACCAACAGGTGTACCAACTCATTCTGGATGCCCTTTGCTGAGAACCCCTGAGGTCATTAAGAAGACCCTACATTCGGTCGAAAACGATCCAAAAAAAGTTGCTTCGTCACTGCAGTCAAGAACTTGCACTGACAGTGTCAAGTCTCTGGAGGATTCTCCATTAGGACATGAAAAATTCTCCAGACGGAATACAAGTCAGACACAAACTCACTGACTCAGACAAAAACACGATTCTTGAAATAGCTCGGTGGTTTGTGGAGTAAATTGGGGAGGTTGAGGTTTTCTCAACGGCTGTGGTTCTCTGATGTTCTGTTTTTGCTTAATGACCAAGGCAACTCGAGGAATAATATCTACTGGGGCACGGTCCTGCCTGATGAGGTTCGCCAGAGACCGACACATTCAGTCAAGCACACGGCCTGGTGTGCATGGAGCAAAAGCATGGCATTATTGAACCGTTCTGGTTTGAAGATGAGGACGTTAATGCCATGACCATCAACTCTGAGCGATACATTAAAGTTCTGAATGAATTCTGGGCTGCTCTTGGTCAGTCACAGGAGAAACCTTTCAAGAGATCAATGGTTTCAACAGGATGGGGCAAACCCTCATACTGCAAATGAGTCCCGTGAGTGGGTGACGAGCCACTTCAGTGAGGGCGATTGGCTGACGCTTCAGTGTCGAGTGATCTCTACATTCCCCTGATCTGAGCCCACTAGATTTTCTTTATCTTCAGGGATATCTCAAAGACTATGTGTACAAGGACAACCCGAGAAGCATCATTGAGATAAAACAAGCAATTGGAGAAAGTCATGCCCAATAAAAGCAAGACAACCCAAAAAGCTCAGCTTGATGCCGCGGAAACCATGGCCTTCAAGATTGGAATCTCCCATGATGAAGCTGTGTCCATGGGTCTATCACTTTGCCTTCACAGACAGATCGGAGGTCTCTGTCTTCTACCGCCTCCTTTCTGGTCTTGCACCCTCTGCTTTTTCCGTGGTTTCTGCATGGCTCACATGGTCCACCATCAACACCTTTCTGGTGAAACTACCAAAATCCAGGATCACTGCTCACCTCCACTCATTTGTTCCTCTTTTTCCCATCTGTGGAATCAACTTTCACATTCTCTTAAATCTCATATTTTCCTCCCGGTCTTCAAGACAGCTGTTCACCACCATCTCAGATCGTCCCCATTCCTAAACCATGATCTTTTCTGCTCTTATTAACCCCACTAAAACCCCTCTTCCTTCTAATTTTTCAGTTTTCCCTCCTTGGAGTTTCCTTCAATGTCCATTTTGTCCACCCCATGCATGCGTGTTTTTGTCTGTTACTTCCTGTTTTGTTTACTGTACTAGGTCTTCCATGAGCCTCGACTATGAATACAAAAAAAGAAAGTACAACCAAATTGTCTCGGTTGTACAAAGTACAAGCGAGACAAGTAAAGTTGTCTCCATCAAAAAGGAGAGTCAGACAGATAATTAAATTGTTCCATTGCTCCGTGATTGATATGTGGTCACTGGTGCCTATTTGGAATTTTGTTCGATCTCCTTTTCTTTCTTTATTCTGATATCTGGCGGATTGTTTGAAATTATGCTCTCCCATGGTGTTATACATATTATCTATACTATAACAGCCTTTTGTTTGTCTGTCTGTGTGTTGCCATTTTTCTTGGGACAGGCTGAACGGATCGTCGTCAAACTTTCCAAGGTCCATCAGTGAGCGCCGGTGAGTCTTTTAGGCGAAGGAATATATTATTTGAAAATTTTGAAAGAAAAAGTTGTATTTTATTTTATTTTTTTTAAATTTTAAAAAATCGCTCTATGTATAGTGCCTGAAACTTTGTAGTTATGTGAAAAGTAATATTCAATTAGTGTGTGTGTGTGTGTGTGTGTGTGTGTGTGTGTGTGTGTGTGTGTGTGTGTGTGTGTGTGTGTGTGTGTGTGTGTGTGTGTGTGTGTGTGTGTGTGTGTGTGTGTGATTTCATTATGTTAAATATTAATTTTCCTTATTGTGTGTTGGGAAGTGTTTTAGGCACCCACAAATTATGGACAAAAAAAAAAACCAAATCGATTTCTTCAAAATGCCAACATGATTATAACATCACCGGGAAACGCCAGGTACTCTTGCTCGTACATGATAATTCCGACATCGCATCACATAATGTCCCATCCGAATCAAATGGATTTATTATTTAACAGGGGAGTGATTGCTGCTGCCTTCCCAGTGGGCTCGGATTTCATCAGCAAATATAATTATCGACATTGAACTGGTGAGCCAACCCACATCACCATATGATCATGTGCAAAATGTAACGTTCTGGACATAATGCAGTGTTATTGAGGCTGTTGAAAGGGAAACTCAATACATTTCAGAAACAGAATTGTTGGTATTTGACAATTGTTGATTGTTTTTTTTCACCACATCCTTGTATCAAAGAAAGACAACGAGTCAACAGTAAAGGAAGGCTCTGCTGCCAGCTCCGAGGGTACCTTGTGCAACTTGGCCTGTCATGAAGCATGTTTATTGTTTTCACAAGCTTTTTACGACTTTCCATGATTGGACAATTGGGCTGAAGTGTGTTCAGGTTTTCGCCAATGTTTTGGGGTTGTTGTTTTTTGGTTTGCTTTTTTTGTTTCCCGCCTTTTTATATTAAAACATGACTTATTGTATATCAATTTTAACAAACAGAGGCACACCAAGATGGGTTTCATCACAAACATGTGAAGATTTACATGAACATTGCACACTGTCCCTTTCGAATTGTGGTTGCAGGAAAGAAGAATCACTCCTTTCGAGGCTTCAGATGTAGAGAGCTACCGAGGCATTTTTTCTTGGCTGGGGCAAAATCCTGTCCGGGTCACCACTCCGACACAGGATACTCAAACGGCTGTCTAACCAGTAAGCTGGTACTCATTTTGCTGACTTTGGAAGGATGGCAGGGTGAGTCAATCCAACTGGTGCTATTTCAAAGGTATGATAGTGGATCAAACTTAGGACCCTAATATCTTAAAGGGACACAATCATGAAATTTTTTGAAGAGATATGTTTTCGAGGATAATATCCTGGATCCATGAGCACAAAAATATTTTTTTGGGGAGAATAATGAGCCGGATAATCGTGTTTTAAAACCGGAATATTTTCACTTCCGTTATGCAAATGAGCAACTTCCGTCGATTCACGTGACGTCCAAGTTGCACAACACATTGACGGACGTGTACGTCTGTATTTCATCACAAGTTGTTCTCGCATTCAAGATGTCGATGTGCCAAGCTTTTAACTATTCCAATCATCGAGAAATTTGCGCACAGAACTCAAAAGTAATTTTTTTGCATCCCTGACCCACAAAAAGATCGTCGACAATTGTGTGCTTTGTAATTTAAAAACCTAGGAATGACCAAATTCAACATCAAAACCTATGTACATTCCAAACATCATGTTGTTTGTGAAGACCACTTTGAGCTGTCAGTGTTCATGTATTTGATCAACAGGCTCACCACCTGGGAAACAAGCCTCATGAATTGCTGAAACATGATGCTACACCGACACTTTTCAGCCACAAATCCTACATGGTTCCCCCATCATGACCCTCTACGGTTCGGAGACATAATGCTCAAATACAAAGACAGGTAATCATTTTGTTTTAACTTTTTTCCATAATATTATCCTTTGCGTCTTCATTGTTGTCGCTCGTTGCATAGAGACAGTCCACTGGTAATATGCATACGAGTATAGTAGAGAGGTATACGCTCCATATGCTATGCTCCACCCTTCCCCCAGCACCCCTGGTTGGTCAACTCGACAAGGGTTTTTTTTTTCATTGTTTTTGCAATAAACCATTTCCTCCCACTAAAATGATGTAGTAGGATTCCTACTAAAATGGGTGCATGACTCTGTACATATCTTGAATGGTGCGGAAGGAACATGGATGGATGAGGATGGTTGGACAAGATTGTACAAAGAGACAGGTGTGCCGGTGAAGATCAGGGTGTGTGCTTCAAAATGGTGTGTGGTGTGGTGAAGGACTGCCGGTGGATGTATGGAAAATATATTGGAATGAATGGATACATACAGGTGCATGTATTTTGCAGTATCTTGCGGACAAGGTCTGTGTGCTGTGGAGAATAGTCATGAGAGCGTGTTGTGAGGTTGTGGTGTGCTCCAGGATGCGGCGTATCGGCCGGCCAAATGATTGTGCCCTCGCCGAGAATGCCCTCGTCTGTGAATATGTGCGGAGGATTTGGGGCTAGGTTTCGCCTGCTTGAAGTGCAGAGAAATCTGTGCTGGATGGTTGATGTTTGAGAGATGTCGGGTTTAACGTCTATCCGAGGGTCGACATCCTGATGGTGTCCATTGGATTAAGCCACAATTGATAGGAGTGTTGCTTTAGATTGATCGCGGCGTCGAGCGATCGTCAATTGGGATAAGTAAATAAATGTCATTCACCGGCATTGTGCATTCGGGCTGGAGCCGGCGAGCTTCGAGTCATGTGTGCTGTATGAAATGCCTTCGTTTTGGGAGCGGCTGTTGTTGTAGTTGTTGGTTAAATTGGTCGGATGCCGGTGTTGATTGGCTGCAATTTGAAGTTCTGAATTATTGGTGTTTCCGCCCGGTTAAATGGAGTCCTTTGTTCCTTTTGAAGTTCTTTATAAGACTCACGTTAGTCACATGACGCTGCGCGGAAGCGGCCTGTAAGATGTAAATTATACCAAAAACGCAGGTAAACAAGTGGAAGGATGGAAAAAATTTAACTGCTCGCTGGGCAGGCTAAAATTGCGTACATAATTTGTGAAAGAAAGAGATGGTAGCTCGGTGGGGGATACGTGTGTGATCTGTTGAAGATCGTTTTTGTGGGCCATGCTGTTAGGATCGATTGATCAACTGGAATGTCGGTATCTCGTTCGGAGCTCCCACCTTCGCCCCCGCACGGGTCTGCGGGCGGTTGTTGTCCTTGACAGGCTGCAGATCGGTCGGGGTGGTTCATGGTCTTGTGGTGCTGTGCGGATGCGAGTTTGGTAGGGTGGGTGCTCGGATGAGCGTTGAGGCGAGAGTTCAGAGCAAGAATATGGAATTTGTTCAGAATGCCGGCGATAACCCGCCTACTCTCAACAAAGGACACCATGGGATTTTAATGGCTATCCTAGGATGGAGCACACATTGCGGAGTCGCACATTGCTTGACAAGACATAGATTTTAATGAGATGTGTAATGAAAAGGATTAAAGTTCTAGTGGTGTGAAATGCTGTCAAAGGTGCGAAATGCACACCTTTGACCTGCAAGGGAATTATGGCCACCTGTGAATAGGATTGGCTGACTCGGATGACAAATTATTTTTGATGATTGCGCCGGGCAGTCGCGTTGTCGCGTTGTGGTGTTGTGGTGTGCGATGTCATTGTGGAGAACGCCGGGTGGCGAGTGTGGAGATGTTGATCGGCCAGGATGCTGCGGATCTCTGTTTATGTCGTGGCCGTGTTGTTGGCAATGATGTCATTAGGGTCGTGGTTGTGGCGTCGCGGTTCGACGGGGACGGCGCTTCGTCTGGTTCCTTTTTTGGGAGTTTTGGAGGCATCGTGGCCGCCGGGCCGTGGGCAAAGGGACGTCATGGTGGTTGGCAGCTGGTGGTGGTGTGACCGACAGCCGGGAGGCATGCTGGGTAAATGTTCACCACCTGAATGATAATGTGTTGCCTTTATACAACAACAACACAACATGCATTTTAAAGGCCATTTTCCCGACTAGAGCGGGGGTTAGCCTTGCGGTCCCCATGACAATCTTCTCCATTTTGCCCTATTTTCTGCATCTCTCCTTGTTAACCCCCTTGCCCGCATTTCTTCTTCCACCATCTTTAGCCAAGTCTTTCTCGGTCTTCCCCGTCCTCTACTTCCTTCTACATTCATTTCCATCACTCTTCTCAACCAGTCACTTTCATCCTTCCTCAACACATGACCAAACCATCTCAACCTGTTCCTCTTCACAGCATCAATCACAGGCTCTATTCCCATCATCTTTCGCAATTCATCATTTGTCTTCCTCTCTCTCAACGATACTCCGCACATCCTTCGAACTATTCGCATTTCCAGCCTTTCCAACCTTCGTTGCTGCTCGACGTTCATTACCCATGTCTCGCTCCCATAAATCATAACACTTCTCACACATGCAGCATACACCTTTCCCTTCAGCTTCAATGACACTCCCCTCATCATCAGCACGCCACTCAGTTCCCGAAACTTCTTCCATGCACATCTCACTCCAGCAACCGTTGCCGAGTCTGATCCACCTTCTCCATTCAGCACGTCTCCGAGGTAGCAAAATGTTTTCACACCTTCCAGCTTCATGCCGTCTCCAAGATCTAACTCAACATTTCCTCCATCTGCAGCTCCCTCTGTGCACACCTTACATTTGAATGTAGCTGCCACACTGGTTAATGACCCTCTCAGACCACTACATTTTTGATGAACCCACTCAGCGCACATTGTACATTGAATGGAGTTCACTCCGACACCCTTCCTACACACAGCACAGGGCCACTTCCCAGTTCTTTCCACCTCCCCACATGCTTTACCACTTGCCATCACCTTCGTCTTTCCGATATTCACCTTCAGACCTTTTGTCTCCATACATTCCTTCCACTTGTTCATCTTTTCCTTCAGTCCATCCATACTTTCCGCAATCAACACCAGATCATCTGCATACAACAACTCCCACGGTAAACCCCCCTTTACGTTCTGAGCCAGCACCTCCATCACAGCTACAAATAGTAGTGGACTTAGTACCGACCCCTGATGCACTCCCACCTTCACCTCAAACTCACCACTGTTCCCGTCCTTCGTCCTTACAGCTGTGCGCGCTCTTTTGTACATTGCCATCACTATTCTCATCAACCATTCCTCCACTCCTAAACTTCCTCAATGCCCATGTCAATACTTTGCGTGGAACCCTATCGAATGCTTTCTCCAGATCAACAAACCCAAGAAACAACTTCTTCCTCTTCTCCATGTACTTCTCCTGCAACTGCCTCACAATGAAAAGCGCGTCTGTCGTTCCTCTTCCTGGCATAAATCCAAACTGCATTTCGTCGATCTTCACTTTCTTCCTTATCCTCCTCTCCAACACCCTTTCCAATACCTTCATTCCATGCTCCAATAACTTTATCGCTCGGTACAAGCCACACTCCAGAGGGTCACCTTTCCCCTTGTATAGAGGGACGAGGGTACTCAGTTCCCAATCCACTGGAATGCGGCCTTCTTTCCCCACCAGATTACAGATCTCTGTCATTCTCTTCACACCCCAACTTCCTGCTGCCTTCAACATATCTCCCACAACTCCCGTCGGCCCTCCCGCTTTTCTACCCTTCATTGCTTTTATCGCTTCCTCAACTTCCTTCTCAGTTATCTTCTCTGCCGGTCCTAAAACTGGGTTACTCTCTTTGTTGCCATCCCATTCATTCTCTGTATTCAACATCATTTCCATATATCTTTTCCATCTTCCTTTAATTCCATCTGGGGCGACAACGATTTGTCCCACTTCATCCTTCAAGCAACTCACCCCCATCACATCACACCTCTCTTTCGCTATCTGCTTTGCAATCCTGAATACTGCTTTCTGAACCTCTTCCGAATCCAAGCGTTCTCCGAACATTTTCCGACATGCCTCCTGCGCCTTTGCTACCTCTTTCTTTACAGCCGTCCTGGCTGCCTTATAACTTTCATGCTCTGCTGTTTCTGCTCCAGTACCCTTCGCCTTCTGCCACTCCTTGAACTTCTTCCTCTTCTCGTCAATCCTCTTTCCAACTTCATTATCCCACCACCATGTTTCCGAGTGCCTCGGTGGTCCTTTTGTCCATCCACATACCTCACCAATGGCTCCCAACAGACTAGCTTTCATTGACATCCAACCACTTTCAATCTCAACCACATCATCCTTGACCCTACTCAGCCTCTCTTTTAATGCCTCCCTTACTGTCACCTCTTTCAACCTCCACACCTTCATTCTCGGTTGGTACTTCACCCGCCGAGCTCTCCTCGCACCTTTCACCCTTATGTCGCAGACAACCAAGTGGTGCTGTGAAACAGCCTCCTCCCCCGGGATCGCCTTTGTGTCCCGGAGGTGCCCCCTATCTCGCCTACACACCATCAGGTAGTCAACGGTTGTCGTCGACCCACCTGACGTGTATGTAGCAAGCTTATTATCCTCTTTCTGGAACTGAGTATAACAAATCAGCTCCATCAGCAAACTCCAAAAGCCTTTCACCTTCTCCATTTCTCACACCATATCCGTAACCCCCATGAACTCCGTCAAAACCATCCATACTCCTTCCCACATGTCCATTTAGGTCTCCTCCTACCACAACAACTTCCTCATCTTTCAAGTTTTCCATCAGCTTCTCTATCGCACACCAGAACTTGTCCTTCTCTTCATCGCTCCGACCAACCTGCGGAGCATATCCCGAGATGATGTTCACCAAGAGCTTTCCAATCATCATTTTCACCATCATCAACCTATCACTCACTCTAGTCACACCCACCACACTGTCTACAAACTCCTCAGAAAACAGGACACCAACACCATTCACACCCTCCAGGCACCCTTGCCACATAAACTTGTATTTCTGTCCCTGCCTACCCTTCACCATTCTCACACCACTTCCCTTCCATCTCGTCTCTTGCACACAACATATGTCCACTCTTCTTCTGACCAATACTTCCACCATTTCTCCTGATCTCCCTGTCATTGTCCCTACATTCATGTCCCAAACCTCAGAAACCGATCTCCACTTCGGGCTGTACCCTGCCCATATGTAGTTGTCATTGTCATGGTTCTCTTTTTGAGGCAATGTTTTTATGGCCGGATGCCCTTCCTGACGCCAACCCTCTTAGTCATCTCTTACGACATGCAGGGATACAGTGTACCTATTCTAATCCAGGGTAAACACTGGGAAACGTTCAAAACATGGAAATTCGGGGGGGGGGGGGGGGGGAGGGAGGGGGCGTCAGCATCACGGCTGCGGTTTAAACATCTTAAAATAATATTTAAACAAAACCATGAAAAACAATCTGGGAAAAGTCTCGAAGTGAGAACGTGGATTTGAGAAAGCAGGAGCAGAGGTGGAAGAAAAACGAGATATAGGGGGCGGGGCACAAGTCGAGGCGAGGAGGAGAGTGAACAAGCACGTGTCCGGGAGGAGAGAAAGAATTAATATAGAATTTTTTTTGTTGTTTATTTGTTTGTTCTGTTTTCAAAACGCTGGACAAACGGTAAGATGTTCGTGAGAGGTAGGGGGGAGAAAAGAAAATCGAAGAAACAAGCAAATACTATGAAGGAAAGAACTTATATTCACAAAATACTGACGGGGGGGGGGGGGGGTGGGAAGCCGGAGAGACCAGGCCGCGCACGCGGCGCGAACAAAAAAAAACGACTAATTACACACAAATTTGCAACAACTACAAAACCAAAACCAAATAGAAACACACAATAACACATACACAACAAAATACCCAGCGGAAATTTGACAAAGAGACGAACGGGAAAACACTCAAACTTTGATGCCGTGGAGAGATCGAAGCAAGCCTCGTCGCTCGAAGGACCGGAAGTCGGAAGTCTTTATGTGCAAAACTAATGAAAACTGTCAAAAGTGTCCATTTACAGGTAACTTAGTTCTGATCAGGAACTTCAGGAGGAAACACAGCCGCCACCCAAGGTGGGCTGGTCTACCAGGTGGCCACCACTACCAGGTGCTGTCGGCCACACACTGCAGTGAGATATGGAGCATCGACGCACGAGTAGGACAGGGGTTGCTGGAACCAACAGACCACACCATCCACAACTTCAAGGTGGGTGACCAGGTACTGGTAAAACACTTCACCCGGAAGACCGCCCTCGAGCCACGGTGGATTGGGCCTCTGCAGGTATTATTGACCACACCAACCGCAGTCTTCTGCAAGGGTAAGACTTCCTGGATGCGCTTTCGCCCTTCGATTGGGGGGGATTTCAGCCGCACCTCCGCCGCAGTAAGGGTGGGTTGGGAGACGCCCCGGGCGCAAAATGGTGGAAGGAAGTGCACTGCTGAGGACGAAGAGGCTCCTGCGATTCTACTCGTACCAGTTGTTTCTGCGATATGGTTTCTGTTGAAACATATGGGACGAATGTCGGGAATCTAACCTATGTCACGACATGGTAACTTGTATTCTTAACTGGTTAATAAAAATAAAAGTATAACTTGTAGTATTTTTCTAGTTAGCTCGCGGTAATCCTTCATCTTTACACTGACGTGCCCAGACTTTGCGCGGAGGCTGTACAATCTATTATGCGTAAGCCTTTCGGCTTTCCGCGTGGCACGTCCTATTTGTAAGATTGGACACAAAGGGAGAACGGATTGCGGAGGTTCATGGAATTTAATCATAAATTATCTCATGGATGAAGGAATCAAACTCGGCCTCCTTTGCCGTCTCATCCCAGTTTTTATCGCAAGTTTCCGGACAGATGGTTCTTCAAAGGTTAAAAACCTCGCTGGCCCAATCGGTTATCTTGATTCTGTTTGTATAAATCTGTGCGCAGCATGTCTTGTATTCAGAGTGGCTTTGGCGACGGTCTCGAGTGCTTTTGTCCACCTCGTCAAACCTGCTCTCCACGGCCGTGTTCGTTTGGCTTATAATAAACCACTTATTCTTTGAACTGAAAACGACTGGACCTTGGTCTTCATATCCGGTGCGGGAGTTGGCCGTTCAGATCCAGCATTATGCCATTACCGGCGTAGTGCGGGACTTGCGTGTTGATTTTAATCCAGGCCCATGGATTAAATGTTTGTTTGATCCATGGAACTAAGCTCAAAGTTCAGAGCGAGTCAGAGCTAGAGAGATGGAGTTTAAAGCAGAGTGAGGAAATGACATGAGGGTTCCCACCAATGACATTTGCGGATTCTGCATTTGTAGTTTCGTAATTTGGCATATTTTATAAACAATTCTAAGAATTGTATTGGAAAAGGCCGCTTCCGGTTTCTCGATCAAGGTGGCGACTTTTGTTCTCTCCGGGCATCAAAAGTGAAGTTATTTTTCCAAACATTTGTGTGTTACACATTTGTGTGTTTGTCAAATTTCCACTCGTTATTTCATCGTCTATGCATTATTGTTTGTTTCTAGTTAGTTTTGGTTTGAATTTCCTGTAACTCGTAATTAATTAATCGTGTTCTGTTTGCCCCGAGTGTGCGGCCTTGTACCCTGAGGCTACCCCCGTCCGTGGTTGTTAACTTAAGTTCCTTACTTCGTGTTTTGCTTGGTTCTTAGATTTTTCCCTTCTACCCTGAACATATGTTGTGTTTGTGTCCTTCCCCCTATCTCCCCATCTTGTCTACCGCTCCCCTTATTATATGTTTTATGTGTCGGTTTGACTTTTTGTGTGATTAATGTCAGCTCTTTCACGAGCCTCGATCTTGTATACAAAAAAAATAATCTTTATAAACAAAGTATTTTGCAATTTAAAATTTATAAGAAATGTGTATGTGCTAATTTGACTAGTAAATTGACACTAGGTGTACACTTTTAAGTTGTGCACCTGTGACGTCACGCGAATAGACCGAAGTAGCTAATTTGCATAACCGAAGTGAAAATAGTCCGATTTTAAACCACGATTATCTGGCTTATTCTCCCAATTTTTTTTTTTTTTTTGTGCTAATGGGTCAGGGATATCATCCTCTGACCTATCTCTTCAAAAATTTCATGGTTGTGTCTCTGCCATCCACCTTAAATGTTGAGCTTTGTCAATGGCAGGCATACAGGAAGCTTTTCAGGATTGGGGGGTGGGGGAAGGCACAGTCAAAATCCCAAATACCACACAAAGTGCAGTAAAATCTGTCAAATAATGAACATTGATCTGACAACTTCCACATGAGGGTGCATCGTGCACCCATGCCATGCCATGCCATGATACTTGCTCGTATTTGTGCATCTGTTGGTGCTTAACCAACGAAATTTTGTTATACGTGGGATTGCTTTGAATCACATACTTATTTTGGCTGCTCTCCATGTCCTGTTCTCTTGTGTAGGTGCCCTGACTTTTTCTCTCCACAAGACAGTTATCATGGCCTCCAGTTGACTTAACGGTCGGTTGGACTGATGGACATTACAAACGTCGATATCGCTAGAGATGTAACTAGTATATGGCGAGTCGATATGGCTACAGGTGCAACTAGTATATGGCTAGAGGTGCAACTAGTATATGGCGAGTCGACATGGCTGGAAGTGTAACTCGTATATGGCGAGTCTTCTGGCGAGAGGTGTAACTAATATATGGTGAGTCGATTTGGCTAGAGGTGTAACTAGTATATGGCTAGAGGTGTAACTAGTATATGGCTAGAGGTGTAACTAGTATATGGTGAGTCGATATGGCTAGAGGTGTAACTAGTATATGGTGAGTCGATGTGGCTAGAGGTGTAACTCGTATATGGCGAGTCAATATGGCTAGAGGTGTAACTAGCATATGGCGAGTCGATATGGCTGGAGGTGCAACTAGTATATGACGAGTCGATATGGCTAGAGGTGTAACTCGTATATGGCGAGTCGATATGGCTAGAGGAGTAACTAGTATAGGGCGAGTCGATATGGCTAGAGGTGTAACTAGTATATGGTGAGTCGATAATGGCTAGAGGTGCAACTAGAATAGGGTGAGTCGATTATGGCTCAAGGTATAACTAGTATATGGCGAGTCAATATGGCTAGAGGTGTAACTAGTATATGGAGAGTCGATATGGCGAGAGGTGTAACTTGTATGTGGCGAGTCAATATGGCTAGAGGTGTAACTAGTATATGGCGAGTCGATGTGGCAAGAGGTGTAACACATATATGGCGAGTCGATATGGCTGGAGGTGCAACTAGTATATGGAGAGTCGATATGGCTAGAGGTGTAACTAGTATATGGCGAGTCGATATGGCTAGATGTGTAAGTAGTATATGGCGGAGTCGATATGGCTGGAGGTGTAACTAGTATATAAACCACCTTTCGAGGCCATTTTTCCCCGCAGAGCAGGGGTTGGCCTGTAACTAGTATATGGCGAGTCAATATGGCTAGAGGAGTAACTAGTATAGGGCGAGTCGATATGGCTAGAGGTGTAACTAGTATATGGTGAGTCGATAATGGCTAGAGGTGCAACTAGAATAGGGTGAGTCGATTATGGCTCAAGGTATAACTAGTATATGGCGAGTCAATATGGCTAGAGGTGTAACTAGTATATGGAGAGTCGATATGGCGAGAGGTGTAACTTGTATGTGGCGAGTCGATATGGCTAGAGGTGTAATTAGTATATGGCGAGTCAATATGGCTAGAGGTGTAACTAGTATATGGCGAGTCGATGTGGCGAGAGGTGTAACACATATATGGCGAGTCGATATGGCTGGAGGTGCAACTAGTATATGGAGAGTCGATATGGCTAGAGGTGTAATTAGTATATGGCGAGTCGATATGGCTAGATGTGTAAGTAGTATATGGCGGAGTCGATATGGCTGGAGGTGTAACTAGTATATAAACCACCTTTTGAGGCCATTTTTCCCCGCAGAGCAGGGGTTGGCCTGTAACTAGTATATGGCGAGTCAATATGGCTAGAGTGATCACCGAGTGGTCAACAAGTTTGAATTGAAGCAATTAAAGTTTATCATTTTTCCACATCATTTATTATATCAGGTGATTTGGTGACATCTCTGGGTGGAACAACCTCAGCCCATCATGAAAACGTTTGTTAAAACCACAAATGAACACAAACAAATTCAACACGTTTTAGTTTAAACCTAAATCTGCCATAGACCAGTTATATTTAATTTTTGTGAAGTAAAAATGAATTTGACATCTGGAAGATTTATATTTCCTATCATGGTTTGGTAAACAATTCTAGGAGTAGTACAAGTGCTCTTGGACGAGGGTGTCCAATAAGTGATTGAAAGATGACTTGGATATATAAAACCTCTGGTTGTTGGAATCTGTAAAGGTTGTTAAACAACAACAAAATTACGTTTGAATCTTAACGGTTGTAACAATCTAACAGTTGTCGGTTAGAATCTGGACCTTGTCTTTTTTGTTGAACGTGATGCAACAGCTGACATGATGCCAAAAGCGTTCGCAATGGTAACGTTACTCCAAATTTGTCCACAAGATGGCAGTAGAGGAACGACAATACTTCTATACATGGGACTCCTTGTGTGATGGACATTGGGAAATTCTTGGATCGGAGTCACAGATCGATTTAGGTTAACTCATGTACGTCTGTGCCAGGTGATTATATTTACATTAATAGACTAGACGGATTTATGGAAAAAGGCCATGTATAAGCTTCTCGGTGCATTTTTGGGTAAAAGTTGGGAACCTCAGTTTTTAACATAATTAGGGTATGCAGAATTCGATTAAACCGGTTCCCAAGCCGAATTTTGAGGGGTTTTTTTTGAGTTTTGAATAAACCGCTGAAGAACTTGGGCATTGGTGAACTCACAGAGGAGACAATCAAATCTGCAGAAGCGTTCGTCTGAAGAATATATAATGTGCACAGAGCAACCTCTGTTGATTCAGCACGACATATGTTGTTCTCCAAGACTGGTAAACCAGAAGCAATGTCACCGACAAGTGATGCTCTTCATTTCTATCTGATGCGAGTACACTATCCAGCCATGGTATGGAGAAATGCTCATTGTGCCATACCTGACCTTCCTGCACCTGTGGAAATGGGATGGAAACGTGGTGATTCAGGACAAGAGCCTATTCTGATATCACCGAGTCCAATCCCAGAAAGTTGCCTCGAGATGATTTGTTGTGCATGCCAGAATCGATGCTGCAAATGTTGCTATTCAGAGTTGAGGTGCACATCAATGTGTGCCTGTCAGCAACAGAGTGATGATCAGACCCCTTGTATGAATTTGATGTAGTTTGGCAAAACAACATGTGTGGCATTCCTGAATGTTTGTGCTTCATAGCCATGTACACTTAATTTTAGAATAAATGGTTGTATGAAACATTGTCTTATTAAAACCATTTCCCATTTTATAGTGTCCAATTTCAATATCAGTTTGAATGTCTTTCAATATGTCGCCACCAATAATATAGACGAGACGGATTTATGAAAGAAGGCCATGTATAAGCTTCTAGGTGCATTTTGGGGCAAAAGTTGTAAAGTTAAAGTAAAAGAGCTGCATGTATATACATGATATATAAATGCTTGTTCAAAGAAATTGTCCAAAAATGGCAATTTGGCGGCCATTTTGTTTATGCTAATTAGAAGGTCAAAAACTCAAAATTCGGCTTGAGAACCGGGTTAATCGAATTCAGCATACCCTAATTATGTTAAAGAGTGGGGTTCCCAACTTTTACCCAAAAATGCACCGAACATTCCCATTTCTCAGAAATCCGTCTCGTCTATAAGTGTTCTGAAGTAAATCATGATCAGTCGACAGAACATCAAAAGCAGCAACGTTTCAAATCCTTTGAATTACCTTTTTGTATTCCAAGTTTTCCTCAACGCACAAGATTGGGAAGGTAATAAGTAAAGGGTTACACTCATAAGCAAAATAGATATCGACTGAATAGGGAAATTATAGGGAGGAAAATCATCTGCATCCTTCCTTCTTCCTTCCTTCCTTCCTTCCTTCCTTCCTTCCTTCCTTCCTTCCAACTTAGCAAATGCTGGAAACTGATAATGGCCTCGGTTGGAAAGAAACTGCAAGAAAACCTCATTGTGCAACACAGACGAGAATATGTGTCTCTAAATCAGATGATGGTCATGTTCAGACTGGAGGTCCATACATCTGATACATGCTCCGGTCAGAGATGAGATCTCTGATTATATAATCACACCAACAACGCTAAAAAATAATAAATAAATAAATTTGGTGTCTGTCTGTCTGTGTGTCTGTCTGATGATATTTGACCTCAATACATTCGGTCGTTACTCATCCAATCTCAACCAAACCTGACAGGAGGACCAAGGGTCACACAATGAAGGTTGTAGCAATTTAACCTGCCACCCTCCACCCCCCCATCACCAAAGGCACCCTCACAGAAGTAAATTTCATAAGGATAATAACATGACTTCCCCTGCCCCTCCCGTAGTGAGCGTATGTACTAGTACAAGGAAATTGGACATCGGAGGAGGTTATTTGACCCATCATCCTGGTGCTTCATCCACACCCAATCAATCTCTCATTATATTCATCGTCTATAGTACTAACCGGGGCTAGCAGGGTGGGCTCGAGACCCTCGACTCCTAGAGGTCCGCACACTCGCTGTAAGCTACCGACACTGGGTTTGAATTCTGATCCAGCTACAAACTGTCGTCCTGGTGTTTCACAGGTAAGGTGAATCGTCAATTTGTCTGCCGTCTCTCGGATATACGTTCAACTTGCCGTCCCATCTGCTGACATTAGTCGGTGGGGTTAAAGACCCTACAGTGTCCTTCGTAAAGAGTAGGCGAGCTGTCGCCAGCACCATTGAACAAATTACAAGTTCCTGCCCGAACTACTCCTGGGAGAGACCCAATCTTTATCATCTATCTATAATTCCAGTAATCTCTGTACGTTTGTACGTTTGTTTGTCTGTGACCGCTGTTTCTCGACAACCACGGGTCCGATATACTTTTAACTTGCCAGGTATATTGCTGGGGACCCGAGGATGTGCCTTTTCAAGGTTTCATATTAATCGGACAATTACTTACCGAGCTATGTCCAAAAAACGATTCAACCAATCAGAGAGCAGCGAACTATCGCGTGTGCCGAACGTGGCGGACACACTCTGCCTCGGATGGCACATTTGAGAGCGTATTCATTTATTTCACGTTTGCAAACTATGTTGGCGCTATGTTGGCGTTAAACGATGTTTTAAAACTAATTAAAACCCCGGGGGGATTGTCACTGTACTCGCAAGCCGTTCGCCGTTCGCTTTGGCGTTGCGAATGGACCAAAACATTTCATGAACCAAACCATTTCATGTAAAGCGTTCGCCGTTCGCTTTGGCGTTGCGAATGAACCAAAACATTTCATAAACCAAACCATTTCATGTAAATAGAGGGGGGGGGGATATAATTTTAGATATAGATATAGTACGGGCATGCCCTAGTCAACTTAATTTCACTGGGGGATGATGGGTGGGAGGAGCAAGGAGTAGAGCATCCCCAGGGTGTTTTATATATTTTCCTCAGGGTGTTTCCCCAGGGTTTTATATATTTTCCCCAGGGTTTTATATATTTTCCCCAGGGTTTTATATATTTTCCCCAGGGTTTTATATATTTTCCCCAGGGTGTTTCCCCAGGGTTTTATATATTTTCCCCAGGGTTTTATATATTTTCCCCAGGGTGTTTCCCCAGGGTTTTATATATTTTCCCCAGGGTTTTATATATTTTCCCCAGGGTGTTTCCCCAGGGTTTTATATATTTTCCCCAGGGTTTTATATATTTTCCCCAGGGTTTTATATATTTTCCCCAGGGTTTTATATATTTTCCCCAGGGTTTTATATATTTTCCCCAGGGTGCTTCCCCAGGGTTTTATATATTTTCCCCAGGGTTTTATATATTTTCCCCAGGGTGTTTCCCCAGGGTTTTATATATTTTCCCCAGGGTTTTATATATTTTCCCCAGGGTTTTATATATTTTCCCCAGGGTGTTTCCCCAGGGGTTTTATATATTTTCCCCAGGGTTTTATATATTTTCCCCAGGGTGCTTCCCCAGGGTTTTATATATTTTCCCCAGGGTTTTATATATTTTCCCCAGGGTTTTATATATTTTCCCCAGGGTATTTCCCCAGGGTTTTATATATTTTCCCCAGGGTTTTATATATTTTCCCCAGGGTTTTATATATTTTCCCCAGGGGTTTTATATATTTTCCCCAGGGTTTTATATATTTTCCCCAGGGTTTTATATATTTTCCCCAGGGTGCTTCCCCAGGGTTTTATATATTTTCCCCAGGGTGTTTCCCCAGGGTTTTATATATTTTCCCCAGGGTGTTTCCCCAGGGTTTTATATATTTTCCCCAGGGTGTTTCCCCAGTGTTTTATATATTTTCCCCAGGGTGTTTCCCCAGGGTTTTATATATTTTCCCCAGGGTTTTATATATTTTCCCCAGGGTTTTATATATTTTCCCCAGGGTGTTTCCCCAGGGTTGTATATATTTTCCCCAGGGTATTTCCCCAGGGTTTTATATATTTTCCCCAGGGTTTTATATATTTTCCCCAGGGTTTTATATATTTTCCCCAGGGGTTTTATATATTTTCCCCAGGGTTTTATATATTTTCCCCAGGGTTTTATATATTTTCCCCAGGGTGCTTCCCCAGGGTTTTATATATTTTCCCCAGGGGTTTTATATATTTTCCCCAGGGTTTTATATATTTTCCCCAGGGTTTTATATATTTTCCCCAGGGTGCTTCCCCAGGGTTTTATATATTTTCCCCAGGGTGTTTTCCCAGGGTTTTATATATTTTCCCCAGGGTTTTATATATTTTCCCCAGGGTTTTATATATTTTCCCCAGGGGTTTTATATATTTTCCCCAGGGTTTTATATATTTTCCCCAGGGTTTTATATATTTTCCCCAGGGTGCTTCCCCAGGGTTTTATATATTTTCCCCAGGGCGTTTCCATATTTTCCCCAGGGTGTTTCCCCAGGGTTTTATATATTTTCCCCAGGGTGTTTCCCCAGGGTTTTATATATTTTCCCCAGGGTGTTTCCCCAGGGTTTTATATATTTTCCCCAGGGTGTTTCCCCAGGGTTTTATATATTTTCCCCAGGGTTTTATATATTTTCCCCAGGGTTTTAGATATTTTCCCCAGGGTTTTATATATTTTCCCCAGGGTTTTATATATTTTCCCCAGGGTGTTTCCCCAGGGGTTTTATATATTTTCCCCAGGGTTTTATATCTTTTCCCCAGGGTTTTATATATTTTCCCCAGGGTGCTTCCCCAGGGTTTTATATATTTTCCCCAGGGTTTTATATATTTTCCCCAGGGTGTTTCCCCAGGGTTTTATATATTTTCCCCAGGGTATTTCCCCAGGGTTTTATATATTTTCCCCAGGGTTTTATATATTTTCCCCAGGGTTTTATATATTTTCCCCAGGGTTTTATATATTTTCCCCAGGGTTTTATATATTTTCCCCAGGGTGTTTCCCCAGGGTTTTATATATTTTCCCCAGGGTGTTTCCCCAGGGTTTTATATATTTTCCCCAGGGTTTTATATATTTTCCCCAGGGTGTTTCCCCAGGGTTTTATATATTTTCCCCAGGGTATTTCCCCAGGGTTTTATATATTTTCCCCAGGGTTTTATATATTTTCCCCAGGGTTTTATATATTTTCCCCAGGGGTTTTATATATTTTCCCCAGGGTGTTTCCCCAGGGTTTTATATGTTTTCCCCAGGGTGTTTCCCCAGGGTTTTATATATTTTCCCCAGGGTGTTTCCCCAGGGTTTTATATATTTTCCCCAGGGTGCTTCCCCAGGGTTTTATATATTTTCCCCAGGGTATTTCCCCAGAGTTTTATATATTTTCCCCAGGATTTTATATATTTTCCCCAGGGTTTTATATATTTTCCCCAGCATGTTTTATATATTTTAGGGATGAATTGAGATGTAGTATGATGAGGAATGCACAAGCACCGACATCATATTAACCTTTTGATGAGATCCTCTCAAGGCATCACAATCGCTACTAGTCTAGTAGGAAGACTAGGTCCCCCTGCACCCCCCGGAGATATACTTCTAATCAGTGTTTCTAGATTGGAATAAATGTGTAGAAAATGACTAGCTATGGCCCCAAGCTGAAAAAATGTCCCACATACCATTTTTATGCAAATTACTGCTGCCATTATCAAAAAAAGACTAGGTCCCCCTGCACCCCCCCGGAGATATACTTCTAATCAGTGTTTCTAGATTGGAAACAATGTGTAGAAAATGACTAGCTATGGCCCCAAGCTGAAAAAATGTCCCACATACCATTTTTATGCAAATTACTGCTGCCATTATCAAAAAAACGATTTTTGACATATCTCAGCCAATATTGCAGATAATTGAAAAATGAAGGTGTCTAGACCCATGTTTTGAAGGGCATAGATCATGATAGAACTATTCATAACATGATTACATGTGTCTATGGTATACTAGTATGCTAATTAGTGCTTTATTTACAAAATAATCACAGTTTTACGAAATAATAGACTCATATTAAGGTCCGTCTACACAGACGTTAACACAAAGTTTTATTTTTCTAAATACCCTGTGAAATTCACCGAATGCCCTGTGAAACCTGGGATTCTTCTCCAGCTTTTTCAAGGGCCCGACTTTTCCCTTCCCTTTGAAGGCACTGGTGCAGTCTTCTCCGCTGAACACATAGTACCCCAGGAGAGTGGCACAGTAGTCCTCTCCCAGGGATTCTGCCAGCTCAGAGACGTTGACAAGTTGGCGATGCTTCCCTGACCCTGTATCCAGGTACACCGTCAGCTTGATGTTGTGGGCATGGTGGAGCAGGATCAGGAGGATGTCTGTGTCCGGTGTTCTGACTACAGCGTTCTTGTATCCGATGGTAGCAGCATGATGGAGGTACAGAACCACCCTGGTATCAGTCTCTTCCTGGTTGCTGTAGATCGTGGGGAGTTCACGTACCTCGACCTGAAACACAAAAAGGCACCGCATTTCAATCACCAGTCACTGCCAGTTTCAGTATATCTCCGGGGGGTGCAGGGGGACCTAGTCTTTTTTTGATAATGGCAGCAGTAATTTGCATAAAAATGGTATGTGGGACATTATTTCAGCTTGGGGCCATAGCTAGTCATTTTCTACACATTTTTTCCAATCTAGAAACACTGATTAGAAGTATATCTCCGGGGGGTGCAGGGGGACCTAGTCTTCCTACTAGACTATACACAGACATGTAATAGCCTAAATCACCCATCCATACCCAAGTCCTGACCCCTCTATCCTCAATGCTTGCAGGTAACCTACTAATTACAGTGAAAACTTATCTACTCTTTTTGCTGCCAGTCCCTCTCCAGGAACGCAATTCAATGCGTTAACTCTTGAGTTTAAAAAAACAACAACAACCTGTCCTGATATATATTTTTCTTCTTCTGCTGTTTCTTTTTCTTCTTCTTTTTCTCATCCTTTTCTGCCTCTTCTTCTTCCTACTCTTCCTCCTCCCCTTCTTCTACCTCCTCTTATTCCTCCTCGTCTTCTTCTTCCTCTTCCTCGCCTCCTCTTCTTCTTGCTCTTCTTCCTCCTCTTGGTCCTCCTCTTCATCCTCTCCCACCCCTTCCCCTTCCACCTCTTCTTCCTCCTTCTTATTCCTCCTCCTCCTTCCTATTTCTCCTCTTCTTCCTCTTATTCTTTCCTCTTCTTTTCCTTCTTTTTCTTCATTTTTGTCAGAATTTATTTCCTCCTTTTCTTCCTCATTTTTGTCTTAACTACCATTTATTTCCTCCACCGAATCAGCCTTTAACTCCTCCATGATGCAGGATTTTTCATTGCTGCTTGTATTTGAAGGTTATGTATGTTTGTATGATTTATTTATTGTCCTGCATCTACTTCTTCACCACTACGCTGCTGTCAATCTGGTCCCTTGCTCTTCCTTGCACCTCAATTTTTGCATAGCACAATGTAAAAAAAAATAAACCTTAGTGAGGAAAGATGAAAACCTGCAAATGTGTTCAGGGCACGAAGAATCCCAAAGGCTGGACACGGTGAAAGGGAATGCTGGCAGCACCATCAGGCCTGCAGATAATCCATTACAAAGGAAAAGTGCAAATGAATAACATTGCAACAACACATGCGGTCCTCTGCTGCCAGACACCCAAAAGTCACACAACACACAATTAATTATTTATGAATAAAGTTCACTGCTCCAGCATTTCACTATTCTGGGTCCATCAAAAACAGGGTCGTTGAGTTGAATTGTTTTTTGGTTTACAGGTCGATAGACTCTTGGAGGTGAAGTAATAAGATGCTGATAACTGGAAAAGTACAGGGTGGGCCACATATCTATTTCACATTTGGAACCCCTCTAATTCTGTTGATAAGAAACAAAATCAAACAAAATATTTACCGGATGTAGGTACATATATTAAGTTTTTATGGTAATTTATTATTATTATTGAATTCCGAAGTGTACAAAATTCGTTTTGAATTTTCACGTTATTTCCATCATTTTCAAGGTGTGTGTGTGTGTGTGTGTGTGTGTGTGTGTGTGTGTGTGTGTGTGTGTGTGTGTGTGTGTGTGTGTGTGTGTGTGTGTGTGTGTGTGTGTGTGTGTGTGTGTGTGTGTGTGTGTGTGTGTGTGTGTGTGTGTGTGTGTGTGTGTGTGTGTACGTGCCTGTTGGGTTTAATTAGGTAAGGAATTGATAAGGTTGCATCTTCGTCTCTTTTTCTCTGTGCCTTCTAAATAAAAGGCTGTACATTTTGTTGTTACTTTCAAATCTGTTCGGGTACGTCTTTCCGCCATTGGCCTAGCATCATCCAAGACCAACTTTGGCTTGAATCAGGTCCGTAAATCACGTCAGGTAACGCTGCTTTTCACACCGTGCAAATCCGCTCGGCACGCAATAAAGTGTGGGAAGCGAGGGTTCGATCCCCGGTTTCTTCGGTCGCGTGTCTTGAAGGTATTGGGGATTACTTGACCAGCAAACTCTTCGGTGCATGACCGGGAGGTCGGTGATCGGAATTGCTTAGCAATCCGTGGATCACGAGCTTAGTCGCGGTCGGCGGCCTCAGTGGACCCGGAGATTGAGGGGGAGTGGGGTAATAAACTCCTCTTAGAACCCGCGATCGGTAATAATATTATACCACAATGCTTTTTCAGCCAAAGGAAAGCTGCATAAAGCAAACAAGAAAAGCTCCACACGGTGAACCCTTTGCTGTTTCAAACCCTACCCACGTTCCTCTTCAGCTGTAGACATTCACAAGTAGTACATACATGAGAATCCCAACGTTACATGCCCCGCTCAGCCACTAGATCGGTTTCATCACTTGTTGGTGAATCATCAGTGACAGCATAGACAGAAACGCACACCATAGAGGCTCCCAATCATGAACCATGTGCAATGCTAATACCAGTTAACATATGAAATACCAAGATCCAATCAACATACAGCACCTTCAGAAAGTATTCACACCCCTTGACTTTTTCACATTTTGTTGTTTTTTGTTTTGTTTCACATTTTCACACTTTCTTGACTGAATTAAAAATAGATTAATTTAAAATTTTCTCACCGATATTCACAAAATACCCCATAATGACAAAGTGGAAACGTTTGTAGAAAATTTTACAAACTTATTTAAAATGAAATGCAGAAATGTCTTGTTTACATAAGTATTCAGCCCCCTGAGTCAACACTTCATAGAAGCACCTTTGGCATCGATTACAGCTTCGAGTCTTCTTGGGTATGTCTGTATCAGCTTTGCACATCTGGATTTGGGGAGTTTCTGCCATTCTTCACGAAGCTGTGCTCGTCTATACTAATAATAAGAGAGTGTGTGTGTCTCCTCCATGACTCCAAAACCATGAAACCTAGAGGCCCAAAATTTCAAAATGATACTTCTCAAACTCCAAGAGAATGCATGAACGAAAAGTGGGTGTTTGGGTTAATTTAAGCATCCCTTGTTGGAAGATAATTAACGGGAGTGCTCACCATCCGGCTACCTTTGGTCACCCCACTCTCCCTCGCAGGTCTTAATTTGCCCTGCCTCTTGCCACGGAACGGGCCACATAGGCCTCTGGCATACATTTGAAGACTGAACAATGCATGTTTTGCCATGAAATGAAGGTATCGTTCAGAGGAAACAAAGGTACATTTTGATTACGACTCATGCAGAGGAAACGAGGAAGTGCTTGTTTTGTTGGGAGCGATTGTGGCAACGGTCTACTCCACACCTCTCGATGAAGGTACGTTCTCATAATGCAGAACAATGTTCACCCCACTTTTCAAGGCTTGCAAACAAACTGATGGACATGAAATTCATTATATGGGAAGTAAATAAACATTAGAGGCGACAAAATCATCTTGGTCGGGTGAAATGCCTGCACAGGTAATTACTTATTCGGGAGCCCGGGGAAATTCCCGAGAGATTTTTCCCTTCCTCTTTTAGAAATTACGATTTCTACACTTTAACGAACATATGCACACACGCACTTTCAAATGTACACGTTCACTTTCGCACACATGACGTCATCTGAATTTATGTACATTTATAAAACACATTGGAAACTGAATAAGGTACGTTTTCATTGCAAGGAACATAGTTACCCTCGCAGGAGGAGAGGCTATTGCAGTTGGGTCTGTTTGTTACTTGGGGAAAAAAAAAAAAAAATCCCTCCGGTTTGTGTGTTTGTTTGTCTGTCTGTCCACTCACTTATACTTGCCTACAGGTCACAATTTGAAACCAATCTTCACGAAACTTCACCAAATGGTAGAGTTTGTGGTCTGGCAAAATCCTATATATGTTTGAGGTCAAAAGGTCAACATAGGCCAAAGGTCAACCACTTTTTCTGAATTTCAAAAATCCTCAATTTTCAGCTGATTGACTTGAAATTTGAATAGGATTTACATAGCTTACTGAATTCAACCACCAACTATTTTTGAAATCAGCATAGGCGAAAAGGTCAGCATAGGCCAAAAGGTCAACATAGGCCAAAGGTCGACCACTTTTTTCAAATTTCTAAAATCCTCAATTTTCATCCGATTGACTTGAAATTTGAAAAGGATTTACATATCGGCTAACTGAATTCAACCACCAACTATTTTTGATATCAGCATAGGCCAAAGGTCAACCACTTTTTTTTCAAATTTCTAAAATTCTCAATTTTAATCCGATTGACTTGAAATTTGAATGGGATTTACATATCGGCTAACTCAATTCAACCACCAACTATTTTTGAGATCAACATAGGTCATAAGGTCAACATAGGCCAAATGTCAATCACTTTTTTCTAATTTCTAAAATCCTCAATTTTCATCTGATTGACTTGAAATTTGAAAAGGATGTTCATATCAGCTAACTGAAACCAAGTTAAGGGACAAGGGGGGTTGTCCCTTAACACAAGGGGGGTTGTTCCTTAACTCCGCAAGGGGGCATACGACAGCCCCCTTGACCACTGCCCGATTGTACTTTTTTTTTTCATGAGCTGCTTCACACAACAAACGTCCGCCATTCGGAGATGATCCGACCCACTCACCCTGGTCTTCACACCCCTGCTGTGATACTTAATTCAGAGCTCGAAAGCACCTGCGAAGAGAGGATCAACCGTTTGAGTTTTCCTGGGAGTAACGAGCTCCTTCACAATACACCCGAGCAAACCACAAGTGAATGTTTGTCCCTTTAAGTTAGAATCCCATCCTGCATCCTGGGGCACCATGGATGTTTGGCCCACTAGAGATCAACATTACAAATGAGGAGGTGGTGCAAGTACAAGTTCCTTCTTTCCATTTTGTTTGAATAATATTAATTAGTTTTTGTGAAAAAGGTAGATTTAATGGCTAGTTAATGTTTAGTTTAGTGAGTTGAAGAGTGTGTGGTTAATATGAGGCCTGCAGGTTAGAATCCTGTCCATTTACCCATCAATGAAGGATTACAAAATACTTGATTGAGGAAATTATTTACTTTGAGTAGCTGTCAGGTTGGATGGGTGGGTTAACCATTTCATCCTTTATGGGATGTGAGGCCTGCATGCTTGAATACTGTGTTTTTATCCATAATATATTAAGGATTATAGCATACCAGATTGATAGTTTGCTGATTTGATCAGATAACAGCTTGGTTGAGTGGGTGAAGCACTCAGTCTGGTATAGGATGTGAGGCCTCCAGGTTTGAATCGTGTATTTTTACCCATCAATTTTAGGATTACAGAACACATCATTGTTAAAATTATTTGCTTGTAACGTACATCAGGTTGGATGAGCGGATAACAAACTACTTTCACTCAAGCACGAGGCCTGTAAGTTTATATCCCATATTTAAATTTTCAAAAGTACTTGATTCTTAAAAAAAAAAAGAAAAAAAAAGTACTTCATTGTTAAGTTAGAGATAGGCCCACTTTTATTAAAAATTGTTTTTATAATTGAATATACTTTTCACAAGATTTCAAGAATTTCACAAGAACATTAAAAAGTCATAACTTTCAACAACTTTCTATTTACAACCATTCCCTGAACTAGGATTCAAATCAGTGGAAGTACTTCAGTACTTAAAGTGGAAGAAGTACTTAAATCACATTCTTGGGCAAAGTGAATTAGAACCAGGAACTCCATCTACTGCATGGTAACACGCCTGGTCAGTAATAATTTTACATAGAGATATTTATTTTGTGACTTAAGTACTTCTACCACTCAGGTTTTCAATTAAAGGTGTAGTGCCTCTCGTTCCTCCTCTTACTCAACCTAATCCTCCTCCTCTCCCTCCTCACCATGTTCCTCATCCCCTTCCTCAATCCCACCTCCCCACTGTAACCAGCCGTCCCGTATTTTACAGGATCATCCACGGTTTATACTCTGGTTGTACACTTAATTTTGACTCGACAAATACATTGCAAAACCCCTAATAAATTGAAAAATTGAAACCACTGATCAAGCTAGAAAATAATTAGCAAACAAATGTATAATATCTGCTTTAGTTTATTGGAATTAAAAGTGTAATGTGATCACATCCAATGCATTTGCTATTGATGTGAGACGACTCTCTATTGCACGTACATTCCTTACCTTCAGTTGTGGGATTTTTTTTTAATGCGAGATGTCGCTTCTCTTTACTTTATATTTTAGAATTCTTGAGGTCAAGTGCTCAATATTTCCTGTCTACAATTTTTCAGGAGCATTCGACAGCAATCTCTTCAATTCTGACATTTCCGACATCCTGACAAGTCTAGTCCACACAAAACAGCTTGCTCGATTACTCTCACTCCGCAGGCAGCCTTGAAGAAAACCGAAATTGATCTCTCATCGAATCCATTTCAAGATTTACAATCTTGTTTCATTCATTTTGATTATTTGGAACCCATAAACAATAACCTCATCTTCAAATGCACAAACAGCTAAATCTCATCATCTGCCACTTCCAATTGCTAACAAGAGACTCGGCGAATCGTCGTGTTATCGAAAAACTTTTGCAACAAGATAAAATATCTAAGAAAAACAAGATCAGTAATTCTAAAATCGTGTATATCCAAAAACAATGCAAAGAAAGTCACAATATCAATGACGGAGCTTTCAGAATATGAACAAAATATTCAAGAATAAAAAGTCTTTGATGATTGAGAATTTTGAGCATAAAAAGAAAACTTTTTTCCGACTATTGGAGACTTTGTAATAAATGTTATTTTGAACGTCATCTTCATACATTAAGGGAAATAGCAGGCTCTAATTAACCCTTTCACCGCAATAACTGCACAATATAATTCCTGTTAATTAAAGACCTCAGATGCATGCACGCCACACCTCAACCACATATTAATGATTGAGAACATACAAATGCAGATAAATCTTTGAGAAAAAAACACGATTCTTAAATCAACATATCAATAATCACAAATTTGGCAGATTCATCAATAATTGAGGAATAAAATTAATCTTTAACGGGGCCACAGTTATTCCCACGTTATTGTGGGGTGGGTCGGGGGAAGTTTGGCCGAAGCATTTCATGAACCGGCTGGCTAGGCCTGACGTTCGATTAAGGTGAGGGCAGGAATTTGAAATCTGGAATTTGGCCATTGTGCTGGCGATGGTTCGCCAACTCTTCCCGAAGGACACCGAGGTCTTTAACGTCCACAAACTAACTCCGCTAGACGGGGCACCCAGTTTAGTGTCTGTCCGAGGGACGACACACACGCTGAAGAATTGTGCACCATAGGGGGTTACACCGACACACGAATGAAGAAACACCAGGAAGACAGTTTGCAACCTGGTCAGGATTCAAACCTAGGCTGGGCAGCTTGGAGGTGAATGTGGTTACGTCTAGGCCATGCCCAGTAATAATTAAGGAATATATACACGAATTGAATATTCGATTTACAAATTAGGCCACAGGATAAATAGTGTTCATTTCATAATTTATACCATTAATTATGATTTGGGAATATCTTCAGTAAAGAATAACACCAAAGTTCAAAAAATGGCATGGACAAAGCAACTTCAAAACCATCATGAACATAGCACACAGTGGGATCACATTTGCTATCTAAATAAAGAGGGATCTTCTTTCTTTTTCTCATGGTAGAATTTTACTTTTAAGTTTAACCAACATTCTGCAGTAAATTGTACGCAGCATGCGATCATTTCCTTTTGCCAAAGCTGCATCGAAATACAGCTTGCATGTGCAATTGTAGCTTGTCAAAAAATCCTTTTTTTTTTCTTTCTTTTTTTGCAACAAAGGTGGCGAATTGAAGACAAGTGAAGTGCAAATAGTACCCCTGAAAGCAAGCTGTGCGATTAGCAAATTAGCTTGTGCAGGTGGGAAATTCGACGGGTGAATTATCACCCTCGTGCTCGATCGCCCACGTGGTGACGCAATGGCCGAGCGAGTCTGGGCATCTGTGGCCCACGCAACAGCTCAATCAGCTCAGCTCTGCTTGACCCACTAGTTTCATGATCTTCCTGCACATGTGGTGCTCACTGTTCATCGTTGCAAAACGCTGAGCTCTTGTCCGTTGCTTCATCTTGCGAGGAGTGCGGATTAACTATCGCCCCAGTGTGCAACTCCCCTGAAGTGTTGGCTCCAGATGTGTGCAGTAGGTAGACTCCAAAGGTAGCCTGGTAAGAATGATACATAAAAGCAAAGGATTTTTTATCAGAGCATGTGTAAACTTTATTTAACACTCCCCATGGTGAAATGGTAAAACTACAACATGTGACAATGGAAAACTGTGTCTGAAAGGGATACAAGGCAAAGTACATTCAATAACATAATTCCTTCTTGTTTGGCATGTTGTTTGGCTTCTTGTTTGGCATAGTATTCCATTATCTAGAGAACAGTTTGTTTCCAAGAAGAGCACGGGTAGGCAGAGCAAAGTTTGTGCCGGCACGGAGGGAGCAAAACATGTCAAAACTACTAAGCAGCCACATCTTGTATTCTCCAACAACTGAATAAAAAGCAGCAAATGGAAAGATACGAGACGTGAGGAATGCGTTGGTTTATGAGTGTTCCCATCTGATTATGATGCTGGCAACCCAGGGTCAAATCCCAAATACAAGATTGCTACATGGATGGGAAGGGTTGAGAACCCCCTGTGGTGCACAAGTGTTTTATAAAAGCAAAAGACAATGTCTGTGCTGTTCTGCTTGGCCGTGCGCAGGAGGTCAACAGTTAATTTGATAGGATGCTGTAAAGGATGTCCCATGAGTCTGGTTTCTGCATTTACTCCATCACACTGCTTCTGATAATGATGCCTCCACTTCATGAACTGTCACAAGTTCATGCCATTCCGTAAGCCTGGAACATTCCGCCATTCTGGAATTGATGTGAAATACTTGTTCACCATGCAGGAACATGTCAAATGGGGCCGGTTTCTGCTGTACAAACGATGAAAACCCCACGAAGGTGAGGGAATATAAAACACGTGCCACTCAGGAGATGAGTTCAGTTTGTAGAGAGAGAAGGCCGAAGCACACTTGGACCAGCAGTTACAGATAAAGTTGGAAATCCAAAAGACAGTGAGTTGCGTGATATCAAGTTGGAAACTGGCCCACAATTCCACTCTTGGAATATACTGCATATCTTGACATATAATGAACATAACATTCACAGAAGCAGGCATGCCACCACCGCAGTACGTAATTGCCATTTTCTGAAAGAGATATGAAATTGGCCATCCCATTTACAATCATGTGGATACAAAAAATCTGAATCTTTTCAAGAGTGGAGGGCACCAGTGATTTATAAAGACTGATTTTTTTTTTTTTGTTGTATACAAGATCGAGGCTCGTGAAAGAGCGAACATGAATCACACAGAAAGACAAACCGACACATAAAACATATAACATCGGGAGCGGTAGACAAGATGGGGAGGGAGGGGGAAGGACACAAACACAACATTTGAGAGCAGGGACCGAGAGACATGGAGACATCGAGAGATCTGTGGGAGGGAGAGGGCTTTGGGGGGGAGGCATGGGAAGGGGGGGGGGGGATGGGAGAGGTATAAAACATATGGACACTGCCAGGACTTCCAGGAAAGAAGTTGGAATTTCAAACAAGGTGGATCTGGGGTGAATTAGTGGGGGTAGAAAAGATCAAGGTTTTGGATGGGGGAAGATAAGAGATGGTGGTGAACAGCTGTTTTAAAGACCTGGAGGGAGGAGTGGGATTGAAGGGAGTGTGGGAGTTTGTTCCAGAGGTGGGAGAAAAGAGGAATGAAAGAGTGAAGGTGAGCAGAGAGCCGATATTTCGGCAGTTTAACCATCAGAGGGTTGCTGGCAGATCTTGTGCGACCTGTAGGAATATTTGGGGGACAGAGCACAGAGAGAGCTGGGGGAGCAAGGCCGGAGAGGAGTCGGTAGAAGACAGAAAGACCACCTACCTGCCTGCGGTGAGTGAGTGAAAGGCCCTCAGAGATAGCTTCATCGCGGGAGATTCCAATGATTCTGAAAGCTTTGGTTTCAACAGCGTGAAGCCGAGCTAGGTGTGAGGCAGGAGCACCGGCCCATAGGGGAGAACAACATTCCATTGAGCTGCGGATGAAAGCCTTGTATATGGTGAGGAGCTCAGGTGTGCCTAGGAAGGACTTCGCACGACGGAGCATGCCCACTCCCAGTCGGCGACTGGCTTTGGAGGCCAGCTTGGAAATGTGGTTTTCCCAAGGAAGAGCATGGCAGATAGTGAGACCCAAAAGCTTGAGCGACAGAACTTCTTGGAGAGGATTGTTGAGAAAGTAGATGGGAGGGTTGTCCAGTCGATCTTTTCGGGGAGACATAGTAAGAGTGTGAGATTTGTCAGGATTGAAAGACATGTTCCACTTGTTTGACCAGTTTGTGATTTTGTCCAGGTCTTCAGAGAGTGAGGAGGCTGCAGACTGCCGATCTGAGGGAAGAGGAATGGAGCGGTAGAAGGTGGAGTCATCAGCAAAGAGATAGAGAGGATTTTCCAGAGAGTCGGAGAGATCATTGATAAAGACCAGAAAAAGCACAGGGCCCAGAACACTGCCTTGGGGAACTCCAGCCTGAACAGGAAGGGGAGATGAGAGAAATCCATTCAGGGCCACACGTTGACTACGACCAGAGAGGAAGTCCGCAAGCCATGCATGGAGATTTCCATGGATACCATAGGAGGAGAGTTTGGTGAGCAGAGCTGGGTGCCAGACTGTATCGAAGGCACGTGATATGTCAAGGGAGACAGCTCTGATTTCCTGTTTGGCATTGAGGACCTCCATCCATTGTTGAGACAGCAGAAGCAGCATGTCCAGAGTAGAGTGACCTGGTCTGAAACCAAATTGATGATAAGAGATCAAGCTATTGGAGAAGAGGAAAGATTTCATATCCGAAGCAATGATGGATTCCATGACTTTGCTGATAATTGGGAGCAGGCTGATTGGTCTGTAGTTGCAAGGATCTGTTTTTGCACCTTTTTGTGCAAAGTGGTAATGTTTGCTGATTTCCAGGATGCTGGCAGATGACCTTGAGCAAAAGATAGGGTGAAAAGAACAGAGAGAGGGTGAGATAGAGCAGCAGAGCAGGATTTTAGGACCTGTGGGCTGATGCCGTCTCGTCCAGTTTCAGAATCAGAGTCGAGGTTAGACAAAAACTCCTCCACATTGTCAGGAGAGAAGGACACAGAGTCCAGGAGCAGTTGGGTTCGACTGGGAAAGGTGGGAACATAGAGAGATGGGTTTGGGACTAAAGATTTTGAGGCAAACACAGAGTTGAGGCATTCGGCTTTGTCACGTGCGATGTCAACTGTGTGGCCATTTGAGGTAAGGGAGGGGATGGAGGGGGAACAAACACCAGAAACGGATTTGACCAGACACCACCAGGATTTGGAGGAAGGAGACAGGTTTGAGAGTTCATTCTTGAGTGTGGAGAGATAGTGCTTCCTGGCACTCCTGAGGGTAAACACACTTGTTCCGAGCTTGGTGGAAGGAACTGAGATTGCCTTCAGTTGGATTAGCCTTCCAAGAGGCAAAGGCAAGTTGTTTCAGGGCAACTGCCTCGCCACAAGATTCAGTGTACCATGGACGGGAGGAAGGGTAAGACAACTGAAGACGAGATGGGATAAATCTGTGCATGAGAGAGAGCAGTTTGCTTTGGAAGAATTCCCAGGAAGAATTGATGTCAGAGGCAGTGGAGATGGGAGACCAATCCAGACGATTGATGGCTGCTTGAAGACCGTCCCAGTCGGCCTGAGTGAAATTCCAGAATCGTCGACGCTGAGGAGGCTCTCTGAGAATGGCCAGAGAGATGTCCGCTTTGACAAGCACATGATCAGAAGAAACGATTGGAGCCGAAGAAGAGCAGCAGACATTAGCAGGGAAGTTTGTCATAACCAAGTCTAGAAGAGAAGATACTCCATTGGCTGAGATCCGCGTCGGGAAATTGACAGATTGTGTCAATCCCAGTGAGTCACAGAAGTCCTTTGCTGAGGTGCCATGACTGGTGAGAGAGGAACCCACACCCAACCAGCTGGCATGATGACAGTTGAAGTCACCACATATAAGGAAGAGAGAGTTGGGATGAGTGGATAGAAGTTGGTCCATGTTGTCAGACAGTGAAATGTAAATGGAGTCATCACTGTTTGGAGGACGGTACAGAACACATATGAACAAAAGGTGGGAGCGGAGAGGAAGCGGTAGCCAGAGGTACTCCTGGGGGTGAGGAGGAGAGAGGGCAGTGCAAGGAGAGTGAGGAAGAGAGTTTTTGATAAAGATAGCCACCCCACCACCAGGACGAGGCTCAGGTCTATCATACCGGAGGAGGGAGTAACCAGGAAGAGATATTAAGGAATCAGAGACATCTTGAAGGAGGAAAGTCTCTTAAGCAGATCAAGTCTGGATTGTCAGAAGCAACCTGTATGGAGAGATCAGTCAGGTTTGAGCGAAGGCCCCGGATGTTTGAGGTCCATACCGTTAATGAAGAGAGAGGGGAGCATCGGGTACAGGACAGGGGAGGGGAGGAGTAGGGTAAGATGAAGGATGAGAGGGGGAGGTAGGGAGAGCAGTTGATAGTGTGTCAGAGAATACAGAAGAGTTCCAAGAAAGGGAAGGATGAGGAGGATAAAAGGTTTGATGGTGAAGGGATGAGGCACAGTGAGGGGTTGTTTGAGGGGGGGGCAGAGGAATGTAGAAGGTTGGGGGGGTGGAGGTATGAGATAGAAGGGAGACGAAGTGGGGAGGAGGCAGCTTTGAGGAGGAGGGGTGAGGAGGGAGAATTGGAGAGGAATGGTATGGGGGGAGATTTGAATGGGAGGCGTTGGGGGAGAGTTTTGAAGGGGAGGAGTGAGGGGGAGTTTAGGAGGGGAGGGGCAAGGGGGGAGTTTAGGAGTGGAGGGGAAAGGGGGGAGTTTAGGAGTGTAGGGGCAAGGGGTGGGGGATTTCGAGGGGAGGGGCAAGGGGGGAGTTTAGGAGGGGAAGGGCAAGGGGGGAGTTCAGGAGTGGAGGGGCAAGGGGGGGATTTGGAGGGGAGGGGCAAGAGGGGAGTTTAGAAAGTGGATGATTAATGAAAGACGAACATTGATAACAAATTGGGTTTGTTGTGATTTTCAAGTTAGCAATCCGATTCAGAACGATGGAGGAGGGGTGGAATGAATGTGAATTTAGACCATGTAGTGAGGAAGACGTATAAGAGATTGAATTTCTTTTTTTTGACGTGGAATGAGTTGGAGAGGAAATTGAAAAATCACCAAATTTATAAAATATATATTTGAAAACAGAGGTAGTAGTTGCGTCCCCCTGGATTTTAGGAGGTAGGAGTTGCGTCCCACAGTTGTGTCCCAGTTGCATAAGATGTTCTGAGGACCATAAATGCAGTGACAGCGAGAACAACTCTTCTGTTGAGGCGACAGTACTGTCAGAGCATAGAGCCAGGTTATGTGAAGGTAACACAAGCGTTACTGGTTTCCACTTACTACAACAGAATACAGGTGATCCACAAGTGGTCTACTTTCTCCTGCAATATAGATCAATTTCTATTCTCCATTTGGCTCTCTCGGACTGAAAGATTTGATCTTGATTTTCATACAAGTGATGCTGAGGTGAAGCGGTTGGATTACTTCATTCATGATGATCAGCGCAGATGTCAAGATGTCTATTATCTTAGTCAAGAAGGCAACATCATCCACGTCATCCAAATTAGTGATTGAAGCAGAGATCTCCAAATGAGCAATCAAACATGCTTCGACCCACTGTATGCTCCATGACATGGTCAATGGCGGGGATTGAACAGTGACGAGGCCAAAACACACCCAACAAAACAGAGGCCTGCCATGACTCCAACTAATTTGTTTGGACAACCTTGAGCATGCTGAAGAATGCAGAGAGCCAAATGGAAAACAGAGCCATCAGGCGGCCATTAGATTAACATTGGCAGCGGATAGTGGTTGTCCCAATTCACACCGTCATTCAGTAAGACGTCCGAACGTGAGCATACAATCCAGAGTTGAGGAACCAGGTTTGAAGCCACTCAAACTGAAGTGCACACTCTTGGAACTTGAAGAAGAGTGGTTTGGTCCAAGCAAGAATGACATGGGCAAAGACTTCATCAAGAATAGAGAGGATGATAATACCTCAGTAATTGCTGCACGCATTCTTCACAATCTTACCCTTCCTGAATGGGCGGATGACGCCAGTCAGTTCTTGAAGATTTAGTTGTTCTCTGATCCAGATGGAAACCAATAGCTTATGAATCAATGACACTGATTCATCAACATACTTCAGCAGGGATTCCAACCAGACCAGATAGTTTTTCAACCTCTTCAAAGCAAAGGAGATCTTTTGAAAAGGTGGGGTCAAGATATATGCTTTCAACAAGTGTTTTATGCTTATTGGTTGTCGGGGGCTCAAGAGCAATTGTTGGTGACGTATGGTTCAAGAGTTCTTGAAAATGCTCAGCTTTTCTTAAGATCATAACAGTCACAATGATTCTTTAACTTTCAATTATCAATTGCATCAAGGTTTTGATTGTCAAGATTCTGCAAAATATTAAGATTACATTGTTTTTTTTTTGGGAGGGCGTGGGGGAGGAATGCATTATCAAATGGACAAGCAAAGCTTCAAGAAATATGAACAATGTTCTTTCAACATGAGACTTCTTGGAAAAAAAATTACAATTCCAAGAAACGTCAATTTCCTGCTGTCAGGTAAACTAAAGGTCGACATTCAATCAGACAGCAGTGGCTACACGACATAGCTCTCTTGTTTGTGTTAAATGAATCACACCATTTGGCCATTTACCACTTGAGATCCGGCACAAAGTTATTTGTATATTCTTATACGCCCTTCAATTTAGAATGTGTAAATTAAAATAAATAAATCGGCAGACAAAGAAGTCCGACAGTTGTTACCTGGCTTCCTCGGATTGACATGAGAGTCTTTAATGGCTCTGAAGTTCTTTGTGCTGTGACTTGGTTAATGCAGATCATATGACAGCGAGTGCAACCACCGGTCATCTAAGAAAAAAATAATAAACAGAAATATGAAAGACAACATGAAAGGTTTGCAGAGGAAGAACCAATTTCTTCAATAACAAAGAATGACATTTTCTGAAACATCATCTTGCATTGCAGACTCTTGTAAGTCAGAGCTTGTAATGGCTGTCCCTTCTTAAATTTCAATCAAGTCTTCACCCGAACTGTTAGACTCTTGCTCTTCTTCACTGATTCATTATATAAATACATTGCTGCACAAATTTTGGAAACGATTGTTTCGTTGGTGCATCACTTAAGCAGTTAGCAAGAAACTAACACCATTTGTCGTTCTAACACCCGAAGACCCTAATAAAGCTGTGATGATGTGTCTATTAATTATGTACTGTTTGAACACCTGTTGCATCCTGTCTATTAATTATGTGCATCTATTAATTAGGTATTGTTGGAATATACCTTTCAACCCTTTAGACTGCTGAGATCCCTTAGACCTTTGAAGACCCTTAAGTCCCCCAAGATCCTAAAAGACCACGAAGACCCTGAAGACCCTTAAATACTCAAAAGACCTAGAGGACGCAAAATAACTGAAAGACCACAAAGACCCAAGATACCCTTGAAGACCACAATGACCCAAAAGACCACAAAGACTTAAAGGCCCAAATATGCTGAAGACCCTTAAAGACCCAGAAGACCCAAAGACTCCAAAAGATCCCGATGATCAGCAAGACCAATGGGAATTTATTTTGTAAAGAATGACTCATCCTTAACACACATACACACACACACACACACACACACACACATATATATATATATATAAATATATATATATATATATATATATATATATATATATATATATATCCATATATATCCATATATACAGACTTGGCATTTAATATGGAATTTTTTTTTTCTTGACTTGGGTTTACTTTCTTAGCTCAGTATATCAATCTGGCGAGTTTCTTTTACACTTTGGTGATTTATTTGTTAAAAGAACCATGTCAATGATTGTCTGTCGCAGCAAGAAGTCAACAACAGGATTATATCACAGGTGGCGTGGCAAAATGTACGGGCAGGTGCATTTGATGATTGGCTTCACAGTCGGGTATACAAGGGTTGTTGCGTTCTGTATTAGTGGAAAACAACTGCTGCACGTCTCCAAAAGTTATTGCCGCTTCCTCTGGAGATGGTCCGTCAACTCGACAATGCTGTTTGTCATGGAGTGGTGGCTTTACGAAATTACGGCATGAAACAGCGTGCTATTGCTCGGCAGTATGGCATCACTCAAGGTCAGGTGTCAAAGATCCTGAAACGAAATGCTCAAAGGGGTGTCCCTAGTCCAATACCGAGGCCAGGACATCCCCGCAGAACCACAAGGAGGGGTGATCGCCAGTTGCACCGGTTAGTCCGCAATGGCCGTACCAAGTCAGATAATCGGCTTAGGGCTGAGTGGCAGCAACTGACAAATGTGCCTGTATCCAGAAGGCTAGTCAACCAACGACTGATTCAAGCAGGCTATTCTGCCAGGCGTCCCCTGAGAAAGCCACGCCTGACCAGGCAACACCGCCAGCGCCGATTCCAGTGGGCCAGGGAGCACCGTCAATGGCAGCCAGGACACTGGAATCACGTGATCTTCAGTGACGAGTCTAGATTTCTGGTCTTTCGTCAAGATGGCCGCGTCCGAGTGCGCAGACAAGTGCATGAAGCCGACAACAAAGATTGTATAGTGCCAAGAGTCCAAGCTGGAGGTGGTGGGGTGACCGTTTGGGCTGCTTTTCATGCAGGGGGCAAAACTGACCTGGTTGTTCTGAATGGAAACCTGAACCAGTTCAAGTACAGGGCCATTCTGGAAGAAACATTGCTTCCATTTGCTCGTGCAGCCTTTCGAGGATACTTTTTCTTCCAAGATGACAATGCACGGCCTCATCGTGCTCGCATGATCCAACACTTTCTTGCTGAACGTGGTGTGGAGCATATGGAGTGGCCTGCCATGGCCACGGATATGAATCCGATAGAGAACTTGTGGGCAGAATTAACGCGTCAAATCGACCACTTGGACCAGCAGCCGACCTCTGTGCGTGAATTGCAGCAGGCTATTGTCACTGCATGGCAAGCGATTCCTGTCCAAACCTTGGCAAATCTCGTGAACGGCATGCCTCAATGTGTACGTGCTCTCCTGAATGCTCGTGGGGGTTACACGAAGTACTGAACTGTAATTTTACTGTCCGTAATCCCAGTCGTAATTTAACATTTGTTTTTGTTAAAAAAATTTTTTGGCGAATGTGCAACATAAAGAGATACTTCTGGAAAACGTACAGAAGTTTAACACAGTACTGTCCATGAATTGAGTTCGATATCAGTTTACATCACTTTCAAGGATCAATTTATTTGCTTCGAAATGTCAAATGTGGTTTTTGTTTCTTTTAAAGGTCACATTAACAAAATCTAGAATAATTTCAACATAATTCCAATTAACTTTTGGTTCTAAGACATCTTGAAAAGTAAGTTCACCCCCACAAAAAAAAAATTCCATATTAAATGCCAAGTCTGTATATATATATATATATATATATATATATATATATATATATATATATATATATATATGTATGTATATATATCTATATATATATATCTATGTATATATATATATATGTATGTATATATATCTATATATATATATCTATGTATATACAGTATATATATATATATATATATATATATATATATATATATATATCTATGTATATACAGTATATATATATATATATATATATATATATATATATATATATATATATATATATATATATATATATATATATACTGTATATATATATATATACTGTATATATATATATATACTGTATATATATATATACTGTATATATATATATATACTGTATATATATATATACTGTATATATATATATATATATATATATATACTGTATATATATATATATATACACAAAGAATTAAGTTAAGCACCCCCCCCGTTTTTTTACAACCTCGCACATTACAAGTTTGTTGTCGTCAAAACAGTGTAATATACCCATGATATTGCTATATTTTCTGGAGAAGTGATATTATGGTCACATAAAAACATAACAATCATGCCGTTTTCAATATTTTATTCTGAATAATTTAAGGTGAAATTTTTTGGGAATTTTAGGCATATTTTCACCTCAATTTAAGTATGGAGCTATAGGTCCATCACGGACAGTGTGGATGACGTTTATGTTTTCTAACGTACAGTCATTGTTCTGAGAAGACCTCTAGCGATCTTTGCGTCAATAACGTGTGTAGGACCCACGTGATCGGATCACTGACTCAACCCTACGTCTCATAGACCCTGTAAGCCGTCGTATGCGTTGCTGTGGCAGGTTGAACCCCCTCGAGCACGTTTGGGACATGTTGGGACGACAAATTGCGAAGATGGTCCCTCCAATAGCCAATCTGGATGAATTGGAACGTGCATTACATCGGGAATGGAACAACCTGCCACAGCAACGCATACGACGGCTTACAGGGTCTATGAGACGTAGGGTTGAGTCAGTGATCCGATCACGTGGGTCCTACACACGTTATTGACGCAAAGATCGCTAGAGGTCTTCTCAGAACAATGACTGTACGTTAGAAAACATAAACGTCATCCACACTGTCCGTGATGGACCTATAGCTCCATACTTAAATTGAGGTGAAAATATGCCTAAAATTCCCAAAAAATTTCACCTTAAATTATTCAGAATAAAATATTGAAAACGGCATGATTGTTATGTTTTTATGTGACCATAATATCACTTCTCCAGAAAATATAGCAATATCATGGGTATATTACACTGTTTTGACGACAACAAACTTGTAATGTGCGAGGTTGTAAAAAAACGGGGGGGGTGCTTAACTTAATTCTTTGTGTATATATATATACTGTATATATATATATATATATATATATACTGTATATATATATATATATATATATATATATATATATATATATATACTGTATATATATATATATATATATATATACTGTGTATATATATATATATATATATATATATATATATATATATATATATATATATATATATATATATATATATATATATATATACTGTATATATATACAGTATATATATATATATATATATATATATATATATATATATATATATATTGTTACCGACACGACTTTGATGTTAAGGTGGGCCGAGCGGAATGGCCGTCGTGTCCGCACAAATTACCCGATTGTACTCGAACGTTGACGAAGCCGCGCCATGCTGGCTCAATAAGGAAAAGAAGACACCCGGCTGGGTTATAAAATGACGACACCAGGGATACGGTTCTCAAGACCTCCGGAGGAGATTATATTCGTTACGGAAGGTCAGATTACAGGGACGAGAGGTACAACATAGAAAGACAAGCACTTAGACACAATCTTATATTATTCCCGGACAGACGACAGGTAAACGGGACAACGGCTGACTCACACGGGGTTTGATGGCTAGGAAAGGCAGATAGCGATGGCTCAAGGTGCACTCTTGGCTCAAAGCAGGGTCAACACGGTTCGGTCCAGAGACGCGGGGAGGTCTCGTCGCAGCGCTCAGAGGTGACGTTCTTTCTCAGGCGGGTCTTTCTCAGGCCTCTCCAAACTCAGGCGCATCTGTTTCAGCGCTCGCAGGTCCGTCTTTCTCCAGCTGGGGGCGCATCTCACGTCACATCCGGCGCGTGGCCGCGTATATCCGGCGGGGAGTGACACGCCCTCGGCTCGTTAGCTCCGCCTCGTGGAATCGGCACGTTGCTTCTCATTGGGTGCGTGCGGGGGGTTTACCAGGCTCCGCCCTTGACGAGGAGCTGACAAGGAGCCCCTTCGTGGTAACCCCGTGGAGCGCATGGTCTGGAGCGCATCGTCTGGAGCGCATTGTCGATGGCGGCGAACCGAGCCGGTGGGAGGACGCACACTCCCCCCCGCGCAGCGCCGTGCCCCTCTGTTGTTGTAGACGGGGAAGAAGATGGGAGGAGGTATGGGAAAGGTCCTAAACTCACTACTGGTGCCATATAATCACATTCTGGTGCAACGAAGAGTCATAATTAATGGAAACGAGGCCTTAACTGACATAGACTAAGAATAACTAGGAAGATGTCCGAAAGTTGTCTACGTGTGGTGCGGTGGACCTGGGCACGACATTTAATGGGGGAATAAGGGGAAGGTCGGCTCTACTGATTGTTATTTACATGCAATGGGACTAGGGAATGGGGGATTGGGGAAAGTTGGGGAGTATTGGAGAAAATAGGGGAATATTTACAAGCGGATATGGAGGCCAAATTCCATATTCGCAACATTGCACCCTTCTCTACCCTCGGGGCGTCCCGACCCGATAAATTTTTACCTACTTTAGTGTGGCACGCAATGTAGTTCCCTCTACTATTAACTCTACCCTGAGTGCGACAGTTTTACAGATATTCACAAATGAGTAAATATGTCCCCCTGCGACGTTGCACCCTTCTACTCACAGAAACACACCCACAGGATAACCGAATCCGGAAAGAATTCGCAAACTAAACATACAGCCGGTAGGGAGCATTATTTACACGACTATGCTGCTATTTACACTACGATCCAGGACCTGTTTTTGGAGGAACACATGCAGATGTTATGCATAGAGAGAGCGCGCTTGCCAGCATCGATACACCAACCCACGAGTGCTCTGTGGCCGACGGCCTTTAATAACGTGCAGAGCACCCCGTCCCAGCATCAAAAGCACCACCCCACCACCAATCGGTGCAGTCACCATTGTTCATTGGAATAAAAATAAATTCGACAACCCCTAACCCTGCAGGTGTCTCTTGCTCTTCTTGTGGTGCACTTGGTGTTAACTAAAAGTGGTTCACCTGTATGGCATAGGTGCCACGTTGACCCATAGGTCCATCCCCGGGTGGTGCTTGGCCGCAAACGAACTGCGGTCCATTGTGGGTGGCCACAAACATTGCGGTCCATATGGTGTATCGATCCCGGCAGCAAACAGCGAAAGTGCAGGCCCACAACTGCGCAGCCAGCACCTCTCTCTCCTCTCTCTCTACCCCAAAGCCAGATCCTCGGAGGTGGGAGACAAAAGAAGCAGACAAGTGAGTAAGTTGGTAAGGGCGCAAAAGTGCACGCAATATAAGGTAATGCACACTGGGGGCACATGGGAACCAGGTGAGACAGGTACGTTCCTATCGTACGCCCCCCCCCCCACCAGGTAACCTACATGGCCCCTCCCTTACCCCTTACTGTATCCACACAACACAACACTACTCATAAACATCTACTTTACAAATCAACAAACATCCCTACTGTCTTCCCCGTTCCTCCCATAAACCAAATTCGTCTTCTCTCCCTCCTAACCAATCAAATTTGCCATTTTCAACTCTCATCAAAATTTGCCATTTTCAACTCAACATCAAAATTTGCCATTACCAATTCAACATCAGTCCCTCCTAGGGAGGGAGAGATGGAATCACCCCAATGTCTCATCCACGTCGTGATGCGTCTCACAAATCCACACAGCAATCTCATTTCCTGCAACAAACAAAGAAAACACAGGTGTGGAGTCATCATCATCACCACAGGTAAGTGGCTGCGTATGGTGCGACAGGTTCATCAATCCTAACTATTTCCTTAGTGACTTTAACAACTTTACACTACCCGGGGTCTTTCTCCGGCCAAACCATTGGCCCTCTTACACTATGGGTTCTAAAAACCAATTCCCATTGGCCAAACTGTGGTGCTTTTCAATTTGGGGTCTCACTCCCCCGATTCATCTCCCGGTGCCCTCGTACAATTTCTGGGCTGCGACGTGTACCTCTCCCAGTGGGTCTACCCACCTGCACACCTCCACCACTGCAGTTGCCTCCGAGCTTACCTGCTCCTTACCCTAACCTAACTACCAGGGGAAGGCCCTCTGGCACTCTCCCCACTCGGTGCCCTCTCTGGCACTGGGCTGCCCGATCCACACCCGGGATCCTCAGGCACCCACTCACAACTACCGGCTCCCAGAGCCCACCTGCGGCCTCACCTGGCCGACATCCTCACAGTGGTGGAGTGCCCAACCAACTACACACTAACAGGCTACACGCCCAGCCATTTCCACAACACTAATGCACCCATCCACAACACCATTCTGCCACCGCACCACAAATGCCAATATCCAACCACAATTTACCTGTACCCTCTACCTAACACTTACACTACCCGCCCCGGGTACTCGTGAAAGGGGTCCACTCTTCCCCCATCCACACCTTCGCACCATGCACACCACTCCGTACCACTCACTCCAACTCTCTCCACACACCTGTACCTGCACACCTGTGCTCTCACACCTGGTGCCACCTGCACCCTTCTCTCCCCAAGCGCATTCGCGCTGATCCACACACTCACTACTCACACACTGCTCCACACACCTGTCCAGTTGCACACCTGTGCAATCACACCTGTTCAATTCTCACAAACACGGCATCATCTCAGCTAACTACTCCCTTCTGAAACTTGCGCTTCCCAGTCGTCCCTTTAAACTATTACGCTCCCACGTCATTATCATCCACACTAATCTACCTGCGTCCCCACTACAGGTATCAGTCACTAACTAAACTTAACGTTACCTAATGTCAATCTCTTCTAGATCCCTACTAATAACCTAACCCACCCGGGCTAGTTTTCACTGCCATACACCCCATAATCTAGTGCTCCTTTGCCCCCAGCATGGGAAGGGTGGCAGATTTGCCATCCCACCCCATCGGGGGTCTCTCACTACCAATTTTGCACATCAAATTTCAACAAATCAAAAATTTGCCAATCACTACTCATCATCTGCCAATCACTACTGCCAATCCCTTGCCAATCATCAAATTTTGTTTTTCTCCAATTTTGGGTCCAAAACACTAACCTCATCACCCAGTCTACTCACTAATACCTCTCGGTGCGCCAATTCCTGTCCAAAGCCCGGCTTCGTAAAGCCAAACAATGGATGCTGGTTGTTTTGTGCCAGCGGCTGGATACATCCCGCATTCGGTGCAGGGAAGGAGGTTTACCCGGGCCGAGATCCCACGCACCATCTCGGCACGGAGCCATCCAATGCCCCGATCTAGACCTGCCGGCACGTCTCACCAAAAAGTGGTCGCCATGACGACCCTTTCTATCGGGCTGCCCGCTCCGCCTAGTGGAGCACGGACGCGGCCGTTCAAAGCGAGGCCCAGCACGCACCGAGGGCCCGATTCGGCTATAAGTCGTTCTCAACTCTACCCCATCTAACGTCGATGCTTCACCTGGACGCTTACACCCCGCAGCCCGTTCCTTGCTCACACATCCAGCCGTTTCCATGCTCCTCGTGCCGTTCCTTACACACCCAGGCACACCCATTCCACTCACAGCTTTGGTCACCCACCTGACCACCGAACACCTTGGCACACATTCGTTGGTCGCACACCTCACCAAAACACCTCTTCGCGCCCCCTCCTCGGTCACCTCCTCTGTGACAATCACAGGTGTGCTCTCATTCGCACACCCAACCACGTGCCTCACCACCAACTCCAGCGTGCATTCCCACTCACGCTCTACCATTCCAGGTGTGCATCCTTCCATCCCAGGTGTACATCCTCGCTCACCTGTCACAACTAACTCACGCTCCATGTCACTCTCACTACTTTCACCTCCACTCGTGACAACGCACTCACCCTTACTCTTGACAGCACACTCTTTCCCCATGCACCTGTCCGTCACACACCTTTCTCGCGCACACTCTCCCGTTACACCCTCTGTAACACTCACCACAGGTGGACACTCTTCCTTACTTCTGACAGCGCACTCTTTCCTCATGCACCTGTCCGTCACACATCTTTCTCGCGCACACTCTCCCGTTACACCCTCTGTAACACTCACCACAGGTAGACACTCTTCCTTACTTCTGACAGCGCACTCTTTCCTCATGCACCTGTCCGTCACACACCTTTCTCGCGCACACTCTCCCGTCACACCCTCTGTAACACTCACCACAGGTGGACACTCTTCCTTACTTCTGACAGCGCACTCTTTCCTCATGCACCTGTCCGTCACACACCTTTCTCGCGCACACTCTCCCGTCACACCCTCTGTAACACTCACCACACCACGCTTCCATGTGCTCCCTCGCACACGCGCTACGACCGACTCACTCTCGCCAGCACACTCACTCCTTGGCACGCACTTTTTCCTCACACACCCCAGAGTCGGACTTTCTTGCACACCTCCATTTTCGCACACCAGACCTGTCGCACACTTCACCAACGGCCTCTCACGAACACCCGGGTCTATCTTGACCCCCAAGCTCCTTAAATCCCCTGGCGCATCATACGCACGACCATATTGGTCACCACTTACACCGGGTCCTCTTCCTCTTCGCTTCTCCTCCATCACCTGCGAATCCCTCATTCGGTTAATGAGCACATCATCACGATCCAAACACAGACTTTGGACCAATTCTTTTATCTCCTCTTTTATCTCTTTGTTATCCCCTCTCCGTCGCTTCTTAATTTTGCTCACCCCTTCTTCCACTTCTTCTAATTTGTGCCTCACCTCTTTTATTCCCCGGTACGTCTCCTCAAGCTCGTCCTCCAAGGCTACCTTGACCGTTTCCAGGTGCGTCCTCACCTGCCGGTCCTTCGTCTCCATTACCTCTACCACCTCGTCCAACCTCGCCGTCAGTCCCTCACGTACCATCTGACATTCCCTCTTCGTCGCTACCAAGTCATCCTTTAGTTCCTTCTGTGTCGCTTTCAACCCTCCTAATACCGCAGTGTTCCTTTGAACCTGCTCCACTAACTCCGTCTGTCCCACCGTCAGCTGCTCCACCTCCTGCGTCAGGTCCTCTATGCCCCCTTGCAATTTTACAGTCCCCTTTCTCACCTCCTTCTCCATGTGCTCCTTACAGTGCCTCACCTCCTCGCGCACTCCTCCGACCTCCTCACTCACTCCTCTTCTGATCCCCTCTCCCATCACTTGCATCTCCTGCCCAGATGCCACCCTCATCTGCTCCATTTCCTCCCTGTGAGCATCCAGTTTGGTTTCTACCCCCATTCTGACCCCCTCTATCTGCTGCTCCATTTGTTTAACTTCCCTTTCCGCTTGGTCCCTCATGTCCCTCAATTTGCCTTCCATACTGTTTTCTAACCCCTCTAACCCATTTTTCACTCCCTCTATCTGATTCTCCTGGGCAGCCATTCTATTTTCTACCCCCGTTAACCCATGTTTCACCTCTTTTATCCCGTTGTCTAACCCCTCAAATTTCTTTTCTAATCCCTCACCGGTACCCCTCGCTTCGTCCCTCATTACCCCCATTTGGCCCTCTAATCGCCCACTATCAACCCTCATTTGCTCACTCTGAGCATCCATCCGGTTCCCCAATTGGTTACTCTGCAGTTTGAGGGACGCCTGCATTTGCGCCATAAATTGCTCCATGAGGACCTGCATCTGGGCCATCCCTCCCACTTGTGCAGCGGGTGCGGCCGCCGTAGCTATGTGCGAGGCGCCATTTCGCGCGTCTGCTACCCCCGCTGTTTCGCTCTCCTCACGTGTCTCAATTTGGTCCTGGACCGACCCTGCTTCACTCTCCCCTACCGGACCCCAGCCGTCTTGATCCGCCATAGCGCGACTTGCAAAATTCGAGTTTCGTAAAACAAATCCAAATTTTTTTTTTTCCGTTATAATTTCGGCGAGCGCAGTAACCGCGGGACCGCGCTCCGAATCGATTCGGTCGAGCGCCGTACGCGCCCCGGCTCGATTTTCCCTCCCAAAATTTGGGCCTAACTAATTTAGTCCCGGGTCCGAATCTCACTCCTCGACACCAATTGTTACTCTAATAGTACAATTGGTGTTCCAAAATTTGGGCTAAATAAATTTAGTCCCAGGTTCGAATCCAACTCCTGACAACCAATTGTTACTGACACGACTTTGATGTTAAGGTGGGCGAGCGGAATGGCCGTCGTGTCCGCACAAATTACCCGATTGTACTCGAACGTTGACGAAGCCGCGCCACGCTGGCTCAATAAGGAAAAGAAGACACCCGGCTGGGTTATAAAATGACGACACCAGGGATACGGTTCTCAAGACCTCCGGAGGAGATTATATTCGTTACGGAAGGTCAGATTACAGGGACGAGAGGTACAACATAGAAAGACAAGCACTTAGACACAATCTTATATTATTCCCGGACAGACGACAGGTAAACGGGACAAACGGCTGACTCACACGGGGTTTGATGGCTAGGAAAGGCAGATAGCGATGGCTCAAGGTGCACTCTTGGCTCAAAGCAGGGTCAACACGGTTCGGTCCAGAGACGCGGGGAGGTCTCGTCGCAGCGCTCAGAGGTGACGTTCTTTCTCAGGCGGGTCTTTCTCAGGCCTCTCCAAACTCAGGCGCATCTGTTTCAGCGCTCGCAGGTCCGTCTTTCTCCAGCTGGGGGCGCATCTCACGTCACGTCACATCCGCGCGTGGCCGCGTATATCCGGCGGGGAGTGACACGCCCTCGGCTCGTTAGCTCCGCCTCGTGGAATCGGCACGTTGCTTCTCATTGGGTGCGTGCGGGGGTTTACCAGGCTCCGCCCTTGACGAGGAGCTGACAAGGAGCCCCTTCGTGGTAACCCCGTGGAGCGCATGGTCTGGAGCGCTCGTCTGGAGCGCATTGTCGATGGCGGCGAACCGAGCCGGTGGGAGGACGCACACTCCCCCCCGCGCAGCGCCGTGCCCCTCTGTTGTTGTAGACGGGGAAGAAGATGGGAGGAGGTATGGGAAAGGTCCTAAACTCACTACTGGTGCCATATAATCACATTCTGGTGCAACGAAGAGTCATAATTAATGGAAACGAGGCCTTAACTGACATAGACTAAGAATAACTAGGAAGATGTCCGAAAGTTGTCTACGTGTGGTGCGGTGGACCTGGGCACGACATTTAATGGGGGAATAAGGGGAAGGTCGGCTCTACTGATTGTTATTTACATGCAATGGGACTAGGGAATGGGGGATTGGGGAAAGTTGGGGAGTATTGGAGAAAATAGGGGAATATTTACAAGCGGATATGGAGGCCAAATTCCATATTCGCAACAATATATATATATATATATATATATATATATATATATATATATATATATATATATATATATATATATATATATATATATATATATATATATATATATATATATATATACTGTATATATATATATATATTTGACCGATATATATATATATATATATATATATATATACATATAAATATATATAAAATCCCCCTTTAGACCTATTCGACCCAAAGATTCTGAAGGCCCCCAATACCCTGAAGACCACTTTTACCTTTAAGACCCTTTCAATATTTTATACACCTTTTGATCCATTACCCCTTATACCCTTCAGACCAATTAGACAGCTTGGACACTTGACCATGTAGAGCTTTGCACCACTTGGACCTTTTTGGATTACAAATAAATTACAAATAAATTGTATCACCAATATTACAAACAAGAAGACGTCATGCGCAGCACGATACTTGCAAAATCCGCCCCCCACCACCGAGAAAAAAAAATTCCATTGATGTATCGCATAACACCTGAGCGTAACCCTGCCAGGTCGGTAATTATAGGTCAAGTGGATGTGGTTGCGCCATTTAATTTGCGACCCGACTGATGATACGAGTTATCTGCGGGCAGGCGGGTTACAGTTGTGAAAGGTTGGGGCAAACAAACCCGAGAGCTCTCCTCGTGGCGAACCTCGAATCCCAAGACCTAACAATATTACTACATGGAATACGATTGCTGACGTGAATGCAACTTCAAGCTTCCTTTTTTGCAATAATACGTCTTTTAAACATCGATAACAGTTTTGGCTAATGCTTTGTTGTAAGTTTACCCCTAAATAATATTTTTTTCTTTTTCCTGAAACAACTTTATTTTATTTTTGTCCCCCTGTCGCACCGCGGAGCGAAAGGGGGACTATGGTTTTCCCCTCCGTCTGTGTGTGTGTGTGCGCGTGCGTCCGTCCGTGCGGGCGTGCGTGCGTAAGCAAAGGACCGAATTATAATTTGGTGTGGGTGCAACCCACGTCAAAATCCAAGATGGCCGCCGCCATGTATGTCTGACGCCATGTATGTCTGAACCCTGTGAGCGGAATATCTTGAAAAATAAGCGAAGTACCAACTTCTAATCTGGTGTGTGGGTGTATCTCGGCATAAGGAAGAACGCTATTGAAAATTGGGTCGCCACGTCAAAATCCAAGATGGCCGCCACCATATATATGTCTGAACCTTGTGAGCGAAATATCTTGAAAAATAAACGAATTACTAACTTCTAATCTGGTGTGTGGTGTATCTATATATATAAAGTAGAGTTGGCCTCTGTGTCTGTATCCTGATAGATCTACGATCTCTAAGATCTCGAGAACCCATGGACGGATTTGCGAGCGGAAAGTACTGTTCGACTCGGGATGGTCCCAGGAATGTCACGGAGACATAAACATTTAAAAAATTTCGGGGTTTTAAATTAGCGTATTATTAGCACTAGCAGAAGAGAGAGGGATTCGAAGGGAGGGAGCGCAGCGCTTCTAGCGCTTCTGACTACAGCACACCTTAAAATTAAAAAAACTTCGGGTTTTAAAATTAGTGTGTTACGCGTAATTAGCGCTAGCAGAAGAGGGAGGGAATCTAAGGGAGGGAGCGCAGTGCTCCCTCCAGCGCTTCTGTTAGCGTAATTAGCGTATTTCGGAACGTTAATTTTTCAACTTCATTATTCGGAATCAGTACGTCCAGAGAACCTTCGTAACGTTAATTTTTCAACTTCATCCGATTGACATGGGACCAACGGCATGTGACAAAGAGTGAAACATACAGGCTACATTTATTTGACGACAATGAGTTCCGACTTCCGACCTCGGTGGGATGACAGGCTGAGTCAACCCCCCTGGTGTGAAGGGGGAGGAGGAGGGGAGGGGGAAGAGAAGGGGAGGGGAACGAGGGGGAAGGGGATGGGAGGGGGGAGGGGGAGGGGAAAGGGGGAGGGGGAGGGGGGAAGGGGGAGGGGAGGGGGGGGAGGGGAAAGGGGGGGGAGGGGGGAGGGGAGGGGCCCTTCTTCCCCTGGGCACCCCCGCACCCTTCCCTCCCCCCCTTCCCCCTCCCCCCCCATTCCCTCCCCTACTCTTCCCCTCCCCTCCTCCTCCCCCGTCTTCCCCCTCCCCCCTCCCCCCCGTTCCCCTCCCCTCCTCTTCCCCCTCCCTCCTCCTCCCACTCCACGTGCAAAGCCGGGTACCTCTGCTAGGCTTCTATATATATAAAGTAGACTTGGCCTCTGTGTCTGTATCCTGATCTATCTATGATCTCTAAGATCTCGAGAACCCGTGGACGGATTTGCGAGCGGAAAGTACTGTTCGACTCGGGATGGTCCCAGGAATGTCCACGGAGACATAAACATTTAAAAAATTTCGGGTTTTAAAATTAGCGTATTATTAGCACTAGCAGAAGAGAGAGGGATTCGAAGGAGGGAGCGCAGCGCTTCTAGCGCTTCTGACTACAGCACACCTTAAAATTAAAAAAACTTCGGGTTTTAAAATTAGTGTGTTACGCGTAATTAGCGCTAGCAGAAGAGGGAGGGAATCTAAGGGAGGGAGCGCAGTGCTCCCTCCAGCGCTTCTGTTAGCGTAATTAGCGTATTTCGGAACGTTAATTTTTCAACTTCATTATTCGGAATCAGTACGTCCAGAGAACCTTCGTAACGTAATTTTTCAACTTCATCCGATTGACATGGGACCCAACGGCATGTGACAAAGAGTGAAACATACAGGCTACATTTATTTGACGACAATGAGTTCCGACTTCCGACCTCGGTGGGATGACAGGCTGAGTCAACCCCCTGGTGTGAAGGGGGAGGAGGAGGGGAGGGGGAAGAGAAGGGGAGGGGAACGAGGGGGAAGGGGATGGGAGGGGGGAGGGGGAGGGGGAAGGGGGAGGGGGAGGGGGAAGGGGGAGGGGAGGGGGGGAGGGGGAAGAGGGGGAGGGGAGGGGGGGAGGGGGAAAGGGGGGGAGGGGGAGGGGAGGGGCCCTTCTTCCCCTGGGCACCCCCCGCACCCTTCCCTCCCCCTTCCCCTCCCCCCCTCCCCCCCCTTCCCCCTCCCCCCCATTCCCCTTCCCCTCCTCTTCCCCCTCCCCTCCTCCTCCCCCGCTTCCCCCTCCCCCCTCCCCCCCGTTCCCCTCCCCTCCTCTTCCCCCTCCCCTCCTCTTCCCCCTCCCCTCCTCCTCCCACTCCCGTGCAAAGCCGGGTACCTCTGCTAGTCTAGGCATAAGGAAGAACCCTATTGAAAATTGGGTCACCACGTCATAATCCAAGATGGCCGCCTTGCGTCTTCCACTTTGTCAACTCACATCACTTCACCGAACAGGGAACCTAGGCGTAACGCTTGTTAAAATTGTTATGCCATAAATAACACCAATACCAATCAACACTGATTATAACAGTTTTGGCTAATGCTTTGTTGTAAGTTTTACCCCTCAATAAGTTTTTTTTTTTTTCCTGAAACAACTTTATTTTGTTTTTAAAATTGTTTTGCCATAAATAACACCAATACCAATCAACACTGATTGTAACAGTTTTGGCTGATGCTTTGTTGTAAGTTTTACCCCTCAATTCGTTTTTTTTTTCCTGAAACAACTTTATTTTGTTTTTAAAATTGTTTTGCCATAAATAACACCAATACCAATCAACACTGATTATAACAGTTTTGGCTAATGCTTTGTTGTAAGTTTTACCCTTCAATACGTTTTTTTTCTTCCTGAAACAACTTTATTTTGTTTTTAAAATTGTTTTGCCATAAATAACACCAATACCAATCAACACTGATTGTAACAGTTTTGGCTAATGCTTTGTTGTAAGTTTTACCCCGAAATAAGTTTTTTTTTCCTGAAACAACTTTATTTTGTTTTTAAAATTGTTTTGCCATAAATAACACCAATACCAATCAACACTGATTATAACAGTTTTGGCTAATGCTTTGTTGTAAGTTTTACCCCTAAATACGTTTTTTTTTCTCCTGAAACAACTTAATTTTGTTTAAAAAATTGTTTTGCCATAAATAACACCAATACTAATCAACACTGATTATAACAGTTTTGGCTAATGCTTTGTTGTAAGTTTTACCCCTAAATACGTTTTTTTTTTCCTGAAACAACTTTATTTTGTTTTTTAAATTGTTTTGCCATAAATAACACCAATACCAATCAACACTGATTATAACAGTTTTGGCTAATGCTTTGTTGTACGTTTTACCCCTAAATACGTTTTTTTTTTTTCCTGAAACAACTTTATTTTGTTTTTAAAATTGTTTTGCCATAAATAACACCAATACTAATCAACACTGATTATAACAGTTTTGGCTAATGCTTTGTTGTAAGTTTTACCCCTAAATACGTTTTTTTTTCTCCTGAAACAACTTAATTTTGTTTAAAAAATTGTTTTGCCATAAATAACACCAATACTAATCAACACTGATTATAACAGTTTTGGCTAATGCTTTGTTGTAAGTTTTACCCCTAAATAGGTTTTTTTTTTCCTGAAACAACTTTATTTTGTTTTTAAAATTGTTTTGCCATAAATAACACCAATACCAATCAACACTGATTATAACAGTTTTGGCTAATGCTTTGTTGTACGTTTTACCCCTAAATACGTTTTTTTTTCTCCTGAAACAACTTAATTTTGTTTTAAAAATTGTTTTGCCATAAATAACACCAATACCAATCAACACTGATTATAACAGTTTTGGCTAATGCTTTGTTGTACGTTTTACCCCTAAATACGTTTTTTTTTCTCCTGAAACAACTTAATTTTGTTTTAAAAATTGTTTTGCCATAAATAACACCAATACCAATCAACACTGATTATAACAGTTTTGGATAATGCTTTGTTGTAAGTTTTACCCCTCAATACGTTTTTTTTTTTCTGAAACAGCTTTATTCTGTTTTTAAAATTGTTTTGCCATAAATAACACCAATACCAATCAACACTGATTATAACAGTTTTGGCTAATGCTTTGTTGTAAGTTTTACCCCTTAATACGTTTTTTTTTTTCTGAAACAGCTTTATTCTGTTTTTAAAGTTATTTTGCCATAAATAACAGCAATACCAATCAACACTGATTATAACAGTTTGGGTTAATGCTTTGTTGTACGTTTTACCCCTCAATACGTTGTTTTTTTCTGAAACAACTTAATTTTGTTTTTAAAATTGTTTTGCCATAAATAACACCAATACCAATCAACACTGATTATAACAGTTTTGGCTAATGCTTTGTTGTAAGTTTTACCGCTCAATACGTTTTTTTTTCTGAAACAACTTTATTTTGTTTTTAAAATTGTTTTGCCATAAAAAACACCAATACCAATCAACACTGATTGTAACAGTTTTGGCTAATGCTTTGTTGTAAGTTTTACCGCTCAATACGTTTTTTTTTCCTGAAACAACTTTATTTTGTTTTTAAAATTGTTTTGCCATAAATAACACCAATACCAATCAACACTGATTATAACAGTTTTTCCCCAAATCCATTTAATGAAGAAAAAATAAAAAAGATAAATCGTGACAAGTACAGAAAAAACGTGGCACCAATTGTAATTGATGTTGATGTTTAATTGTAAAACTTATTGCATCACTGAAATGAAGTGTTTGCCAGTTCTTTGGCATTGTTCCAATTTTTGAATGTATTCCAGGCACATTTTGCATGCACAATGTATGTTTGATATTGTCTGCAGTTTGAAAATATCTTCTTGTATTACAGGTTGCTTTCAACTCCACAGTGTGCTACTACACATGGTAAGGAATTTCTATTATAAAAAGGAGCCGTTACAAAAGAAAAAAAATTACCCAAGGTTTTGTAATGTTTGACAAAAATGAACAAACGAGTCGAGGTAATTACTTTTGATATGCCATTTACTTGGTGGTTATACATTGAGATATTCTATCCCAACTTGGTGTGGGTACGAATGGACAGCTTTGACCTAGATTTACTGACTTATTGGCTCACCGGTCCGAATAATTCACTTTTGTTAATATCTAATGACCTAATAAGAGAAAAAAAAAGAAACTCCAATAAGCAGAACAGCTCCATCTATAAAATTCAATTTAGGCATCAAAAGGTTTTTCCAGCACTCCCTTCGTCTGAGAACAGATGCTCTTCCTGTAAGCATATTGCAATCACTTGCTTGGATCACACTATATTTGTCTGTAGCTTACTGATGTTGTATTCCCTTGTGCCATGTTGAGCCTTGATTCACACATTTGCCTGGTGGCTAAACAATCTACATTTCCCTCAAAGGACAGATCGTTTCCGAAAGACTACCACATGAATAGCTATCATTTAAATGGGATCCTGACACCATTCTTTGCAGGTAATCTGCTCTGTATTTATTCACTGTAATTATGCACAAGCACATGCGCACTTATGTGCACACAACCTATTACACAGGTACAAGTGTCACTTTTGTATAATCGGAAAATAGAGATCTGGAGTATTCTCAGCCTTGCCATGTCAAGTAATGAATGAATGATCGTTTTAAGGCCATTTTCCCCGCTAGAGCAGGGGTTAGCCTTGCGAGCCCCATGACAATCATGGTTCCCTGTTTGAGGCAATGTTTTTTATGGCCGGATGCCCTTCCTGACGCCAACCCTTGGTCACCTCTTACGATGCGCAGGGATACGGTGTACCTATTCTAAATCGGGGTACACACCGTGATCATTCATCCCAGCAAGCTGGTACTCAATTTGCCGACCTCGGAAGGACGACAGGCTGAGTCAACCCCCCTGGCGTTAATTCAGCGATCGACCGGGATTCGAACCCAGGATCCTAGGATCCCAAGCCGGCACCCTAACCGCTAAGCCAACGCCAGGCTTGAACAAGTAATACATGTACATAATTAGAACGGCACGCGGTAGAGAGCATACCACCGCAGGATGAACAGTTTACCTTTTCTATCCCACTGATAGGTCGGATCTGGACCCGGACATGAACCGAGCTAATCGTTTTTTTATATTGTGACCAACACAACTCATCCACCAAGTTTTGTCATAAGTCATCCACAAATTTTTGAAATATCATGCTATGTATCATTTTTGGCCCGATCACTCACTGGTGAAGAATCCATTAAAAAAAATTTCATTCTCGTATCTGGACCGGGATTCAGATCTTCACCAGAATCGAATCGATTTTTTTTTTGTTTTGTATACAAGATCGAGGCTCGTGTAAGAGCTAACATTAACGACAAAAAAAACAAACGGACACGTAAGACAAAATAAAGGGAGCGGGAGACAAGATGGGGAGAGGGGGAGGCACACAAGTACAACATTTAAGAGCAGGGACATCGGGAGATCTGTGGGAGGGAGAGGACTTGGGGGGAGTAGGCGTGGGAAGGGGGGTGGGGGTGAGGGAGATAAAAAACACATGGAGTAAAAAAACAAACAAAAAAACAACACATGGACACAGCAAGGACTTCCAGGAAAGAAGTTGGTATTTCAAAAAAGTGTATCTGGGGTGAATTAACGGGGGTAGAAAAGATCAAGGTTTTGGATGGGGGAAGATAAGAGATGGTGGTGAACAGCTGTTTGAAAGACCTGGAGGGAGGAGTGGGATTGAAGAGAGTGAGGGAGTTTGTTTGATTTGTGTTTGTCACACACCCAACCTGTCCACCAAGTTTCGTCTGAATCCGTCCATTACATTTTGAGATATCATGCCATATATCGGTTTTAGCCATATCACTCAATGGTGAAGAATCACTTAAAAAATTCTCTGATCCGGATCCGGATTAGAATCTTCACGAAAATTGAATCGATTATTCCTTGTGATACATCCAACCTGTCCACCAGGTTTTGGTTGAATCCGACCACAACTTTTAGATATATCCTGCTCTATATTGTTATTTTGGCCTCTCTCTTAATGGTGAAGAATCACTTTAAAAATGCTCAGATCCGGATCTTCAACAAAGTCTAATGATTTCGTCCGTGTCACACACCCAAACTGTCCACCAAATTTCGTCTGTGTCACACACCCAAACTGTCCACCAAATTTCGTCTGTGTCACACACCCAAACTGTCCACCAAATTTCGTCTGTGTCACACACCCAAACTGTCCACCAAATTTCGTCTGTGTCACACACCCAAACTGTCCACCAAATTTCGTCTGTGTCACACACCCAAACTGTCCACCAAATTTCGTCTGAATCCATCCACAACTTTTTGAGATATCTTGTTCACAAAGAGATAAAAAGGGGTGAAAACAACCTCCATCCACCTTTGGTGGCAGAGTTAATGAAAACAAGTGCATTACCTGGAAAGTTTAGAATACGGAGGTGAGATTATTGAAAGAGATTTACTTGGGCATGTGTGGTTATGGGAGCAAGAATTATGAGGATTGGAATAGTGTATTATTCGTTACGAAGCATTAAAATGCTATTGCATACTCAATGGAAACAGGAATTTTTTTTATAATTCTATAGGATTAAATAGGTTGATCAGTATAAAATTTTGAAAAATTGTTTTGTTTGAAAAAAATACATATGGATGATAAAGCAAAGCTATGTATTATTTATATTTCACCACCTTACGTGCTTGTGCAGAAAATGTCAATGCAAAGTATTAGTCAACGAAAACACCAACAAAACTAACAGGTATATAAACTCATCTCACAAAATCCACATCAACCTTCAAAAAAAGGGGACAAGCAACATGATCACCATTTGTCACCAACCCGAGCAATTCAACATCTGCTTATAATATATACCATCTTAGTCGCAGCTGGGGGCAATTGATTAAGTGGGAAATGATTGATTGCTTCTGCTGATTATAGGTGAAAAATGTAATTGGGCCTTCAAAGAAAAATACACATACACACCGTTATATTATTTTGTCACTTAAATACCTGTCCACTGAGAAAAAAAGAGAAAATGGCTGTGTCTCGCAGCAAAAATGCACAGAAGAACAATGGAGATGTGATGAAACAAACACAAGTGAACTCAATTGTGCTTTGTGGGCCATGCCCGTTGCTAGAGGAGAGGAGGTGAATGGTGAAAAAAAATTAATTTTTTTTTTTTTAAATTCACAAATTTTTCAACTAAAAATTCCACCAAAGTGTGGGAAATGAAGTGTAGAATAAGTCTTTCCCTCATGGGAGGGTTGGGGATTCCCCCGGACCTCCTTTAGGCTGGCGCTCGTGCCTGCTGGGGATAGTCAACATGAGTTTACACTCATAGATTCCCCTCCTCCGTCCCACGCCCCCTTTGAAAATCCTGGTGACGAACATGCTATGTTTAACCCTAACTGAACCGGCGATTGTGAGCTTTCCCCGACTGATCTCGGCGGTCGATGATCCGATGAACTTGAAAATTTGAACACGCATATATCATCACATAATGAACGTGATAATAATTTTTTTAATGTAATATGTTCATTTGTCGAATTATTGCCTAATTCGATTGTTCTTTAATTACTCAGTATGCATTAGACAACATGCTAAAACACTCAGAAGAAATTACAGGCCGATTAATTTACACCATCAATCTCCCAATGCATGTAACCATTATTCACATGTTTGTTGTGCATGAACACATGTAAAAATTGTAGTTTTTAGGACATCTTTTTTAGGACGAATTGTCATGCGACACCTGAATGGCAAGTCCGATTTGTATGTACTAGTTAGTACACCTGCTGATTACGGGAGTGGCAGGAAGGGTCATTCCTATTTGGGGTACAGAGATTACAGTCGATCTATGGTCGGGTCTCAAGAACATTGGGTGTGTGTTCATTTACCAAGTTTCTTGTGAAGAGATCGCCAAGTGGTTTAAGCATTTGAGCAAGCACTCCATTCAAAACCGTTCAGGAACGGCTGGCTTGGCAAGCGCTAGCTAGCTGCATGGTAAAGGAGCACAACCCAAGCGATAGAAGCCGTTTCTCCCACAGAAACGCCATTATAACTATAAGCTATTTATGCACGTTATCAACAACAACAACAACATGCATTTTAAGGCCATTTTCCCTGCTAGAGCGGGGGTTAGCCTTGCGGTCCCCATGACAATCTTCTCCATTTTGCCCTATTTTCTGCATCTCTCCTTGTTAACCCCCTTGCCCGTATTTCTTCTTCCACCATCTTTAGCCAAGTCTTTCTCGGTCTTCCCCGTCCTCTACTTCCTTCTACATTAACTTCCATCACTCTTCTCAACCAGTCACTTTCATCCTTCCTCAACACATGACCAAACCATCTCAACCTGTTCCTCTTCACAGCATCAATCACAGGCAATATTCCCATCATCTTTCGCAATTCATCATTTGTCTTCCTCTCTCTGAACGATACTCCGCACATCCATCGAACCATTCGCATTTCCACCATTTCCAACCTTCGTTGCTGCTCTACGTTCATTACCCATGTCTCGCTCCCATAAATCATAACACTTCTCACACATGCAGCATACACCTTTCCCTTTAGCTTCAGCGACACTCTCCTCCTCATCAGCACGCCACTCAGTTCCCGAAACTTCTTCCATGCACATCTCACTCGAGCAACCGTTGCCGAGTCTGATCCACCTTCTCCATTCAACATGTCTCTGAGGTAGCAAAATGTTTTCACACCTTCCAGCTTCACGCCGTCTCCAAGATCCAACTCAACATTTCCTCCATCTGCAGCTCCCTCTGTGCACACCTTACATTTGAATGTAGCTGCCACACTGGTAAATGACCCTCTCAGACCACTACATTTTTGATGAACCCACTCAGCGCACATTGTACATTGAATGGAGTTCACTCCGACGCCCTTCCTGCACACAGCACACGGCCACTTCCCAGTTCTTTCCACCTCACCACATGCTTTACCACTTGCCATCACCTTCGTCTTTCCGATATTCACCTTCAGACCTTTTGTCTCCATACATTCCTTCCACTTGTTCATCTTTTCCTTCAGTCCATCCATACTTTCCGCAATCAACACCAGATCATCTGCATACAACAACTCCCACGGTAAACCCTCCTTTATGTTCTGAGCCAGCACCTCCATCACAGCTTGAAATAGTAGTGGACTTAGTACCGACCCCTGATGCACTCCCACCTTCACCTCAAACTCACCACTGTTCCCGTCCTTCGTCCTTACAGCTGTGCGCGCTCTTTTGTACATTGCCATCACTACTCTGATCAACCATTCCTCCACTCCTAACTTCCTCAATGCCCATGTCAATACTTTGCGTGGAACCCTATCGAATGCTTTCTCCAGATCAACAAACCCAAAAAACAACTTCTTCCTCTTATCCATGTACTTCTCCTGCAACTGCCTCACAATGAAAAGCGCATCTGTCGTTCCTCTTCCTGGCATAAATCCAAACTGCATTTCATCGATCTTCACTTTCTTCCTTATCCTCCTCTCCAACACCCTTTCCAATACCTTCATTCCATGCTCCAATAACTTTATCGCTCGTTACGAGCCACACTCCAGAGGGTCACCTTTCCCCTTGTATAGAGGGACGAGGGTACTCAGTTCCCAATCCACTGGAATGCGGCCTTCTTTCACCACCAGATTACAGATCTCTGTCATTCTCTTCACACCCCAACTTCCTGCTGCCTTCAACATATCTCCCACAACTCCCGTCGGCCCTCCCGCTTTTCCACTCTTCATTGCTTTTATCGCTTAGTTTAGAATGCGGCTTAGCAACTTTTATTGTCATTGCACGAGTCCCTGGTGTTGGGCTAGCGGCTAGGGTGCCGGCTTAGGATCCGAGGATCCTGGGTTCGAATCCCGGTCAATCGCTGAATTAACGACAGGGGTGTTGACTCAGCCTGTCATCCTTCCGAGGTCGGCAAATTGAGTACCAGTTCACTGGTAATTCCCTGCTTGTCGTTGAAGGTGGCAGAAAGGGTTGGCGTCAGGAAGGGCATCCGGCCGTAAAACATTGCTTCAAAAAGGGGACCGAAAAACAACAACAACCACAGTTCCCGAAAAAGGCCAACCCCCGTTTGCGGGGAAAAATGGCCTCTAAAGGTGTTTTTTTTTGTTGCTTTTATCGCTTCCTCAACTTCCTTCTCAGTTATCTTCTCTGCCGGTCCTAAAACTGGGTTACTCTCTATGTTGCCATCCCATTCATTCTCTGTATTCAACAGCATTTCCATATATCTTTTCCATCTTCCTTTAATTCCATCTGGGTCGACAACGATTTGTCCCACTTCATCCTTCAAGCAACTCACCCCCATCACATCACACCTCTCTTTCGCTATGTGCTTTGCAATCCCGAATACTGCTTTCTGACCCTCTTCCGAATCCAAGCGTTCTCCGAACATTTTCCTACATGCCTCCTGCGCCTTTGCTACCTCTTTCTTTGCAGCCTTCCTGGCTGCCTTATAACTTTCATGCTCTGCTGTTTCTGCTACCGTACCCTTCGCCTTCTGCCACTCCTTGAACTTCTTCCTCTTCTCGTCAATCCTCTTTCCAACTTCAACATCCCACCACCATGTTTCTGAGTGCCTCGGTGGTCCTTTTGTCCATCCACATACCTCACCAACGGCTCCCAACAGACTAGCTTTCATTGACATCCAACCACTTTCAAGCTCAACCACATCATCCTCTACCCTACTCAGCCTCTCTTTTAATGCCTCCCTTACTGTCACCTCTTTCAACCTTCACACCTTCATTCTTGGTTGGTACTTCACCCGCTGAGCTCTCCTCGCACCTTTCACCCTTATGTCGCAGACAACCAAGTGGTGCTGTGAAACAGCCTCCTCCCCCGGGATCACCTTTGTGTCCCGGAGGTGCCCCCTATCTCGCCTACGCACCATCAGGTAGTCAATGGTTGTCGTCGACCCACCCGACGTGTATGTAACAAGCTTATTATCCTCTTTCTGGAACTGAGTATTACAAATCAACAAATCAGCTCCATCAGCAAACTCCAAAATCCTTTCACCTTCTCCATTTCTCACACCATATCCATAACCCCCATGAACTCCCTCAAAACCATCCATACTCCTTCCCACATGTCCATTCAGGTCTCCTCCCACCACAACAACTTCCTCATCTTTCACGTTTTCCATCAGCTTCTCTATCGCACACCAGAACTTGTCCTTCTCTTCATCGCTTCGACCAACCTGCGGAGCATATCCCGAGATGACGTTCACCAAGAGCTTTCCAATCATCATTTTCACCATCATCAACCTATCACTCACTCTAGTCACACTCACCACACTGTCTACAAACTCCTCAGAAAACAGGACACCAACACCATTCACGCCCACCGGGCACCCTTGCCACACAAACTTGTATTTCTGTCCCTGCCCACCCTTCACCATTCTCACACCACTTCCCTTCCATCTCGTCTCTTGCACACAACATATGTCCACTCTTCTTCTGACCAATACTTCCACCACTTCTCCTGATCTCCCTGTCATTGTCCCTACATTCCATGTCCCAAACCTGAGAAACCGATCTCCACTTCGGGCTCTATGCACGTTATCTATGCACGTTATCACTGCAGGAAAAACGCTTTGGGGAAGTGGGACATTATTAGTTTTAATATTGTTTTGTAATAACATTAACAATATGTGATTATCATTAATTTTATTATTAAAAGCGTCTTTGGAAAAACGCCACGATAAATCTTCTTCTTTGGACAAATGCCACGATAAAGTGAATTTAACATTGATATACACCTCAACATGCAACGCCATTGACGGCAATGGCGGGGCAAACCCGCTCGGGGGAGAAAACTCCCTTGCGGAGGTGGGCAAATGAATGCACTATAACCTTCATTGTGTAACCCTTAGTCCTCCTGTCAAGTTTGGTTGTGATTGGATAAGTAACGACAGAATGTATTGGGGTCAAAAATTCATCAGACAGACAGACAAACACCAAATGGTGTATTTTAGTATGACTAGTACACCCACAGACTCCAGGAGGGGCAGGAAGGGTCATTCCTCTTTGGGGTATATAGATTACAGTCGATCTATGGGCGGGTCTCAAGAACATTGGGTGTGTGTTCATTTAACAAGTTTCTTGTGGAGAGATCGCCAAGTGGTTTCAGCATTTGAGCAAGCACTCCATTCAAAACCGTTAAGGAATGGCTGGCTTGGCAAGCGCTAGCTAGCTGCTTGGTAAAGGAGCACAACCTGAGCTTCTCCCTTTCAGTTTCGTATGAAACAGCAGGAGCGAGTTTCAAAAATTCGCTACGAAAAATGCTACAGTAGCGGCAGAATGGGCCATGTTATTAACCCAACATTTGTCGGTTATATAGAGTACAGTAGATCTTTGCTCAGTTCTGTAAGTGAACCTTACTTTACGGATGTCGGGATTCCTCCAAATTTCTTCATTTAAAAGAGCATTAGCGACTGTTTAAAAAGCTAAGCATACGTGTTTGTGGTTTATAATATTTTTACTTCCTGAAGAAGCCGTTGCTCCCACAGAAACGCCATTATAACTGTAAGCTATTTATACACGTTATCACTGCAGGAAAAACGCCTTGGGGAAGTGGGGCATTATTAGTATTAATATTGTTTTGTAATAACATTAACAATATGCGATTATCATGAATTTTGTTATTAAAAGCGTCTTTGGAAAAACGCCACGATAAAGCGAATTTAACATTTGTATACACCTCAACGTGCAACCCCATTGACGTCAATGGTGGGCAAACTCGCTCAGGGGGAGAAAACCCCCTTGGGGAGGGGATGGGCGGGGGGGGGGGGGCAAATTAATGCGCTACAACCTTCATTGTGTAACCCTTCGTCATCCTTTTAGGTTTGGTTGAGATTGGATAAGTAATGACAGAATGCATTGGCGTCAAAAATTCATCAGACAGACAGACGCAAATGGCGTATTTTAGTATGACAATGTGGCACCAAAATGTGCGCAAGACCCCAGAGAAAAAAAGGCATGAGAGGAGAATTCGAAATCCACAGTCGAGGTTGTGAAAAAAGTCAAGGGGGGCTCCCAGCCATCTCCCTCCCCTGCCCAGTGCAGTTAGGGTTAAAACTAAACAAAACAATGTAATATAAGTTAAAATATTGACAAATCTGGAATATTCATAGAAAGTTATTTGAAAACAATGATGTATAGTAAAATTGAGCCTAGTTAAACGAAAAACTTATGAAAGAAACATGCATATTGAAATGTGTTACAGACAAATAAATTGACTTGCCAAAGTAATTTAACTAATCAGCAATCAATCAGTCTTGGCATATCCTTCACAGTCGAGTATTTTTTTTTTCCAAGTCCAATAAATTCTTGCCAAGAAAATGTTTGTCCAGCCATCAGCCTCAATAGTGCGAGAGGCACAGTGTTAATCACCCATCCCACACCCGATGCTGAGAACATGAAGAGGTAATTATCTGTGGAGCTGCATATTTGCGTTGGTGGTTTTGGCTTCAACTGTGACAGTAATGATCTCCTCTGTCATCATGTGCCATTTCAAACCGTCTATGCCCACATAGTTTTTCGGATGATAATGAGACATCTGCTCTGTGGTGAGGAAGATGCGCAGCCTCGAGGATCAGTGTGATCATATAAGCAGTGGACATTATTACACTGGCCAACACCACATCTGGTTTCATAAGTGCTGCAACATTTCCCGTGGTGTATCTTCATCATTGTCAAATCACCATTTATGTAATTTTAATGCAACACAATGGCTTAGTCAGAATTTACCTCTGTTTGCATTTCAACAATAAAACTGAAATACTTTTGGAAAAAAAGGAATTGCGCAAAATTTTGTATTTCCTTCTGCGCTGTTTTCTTTAAAATGGCAAACACTAATCTGCAGCAACATAAAGTTAGCCCATCAAATAGATTCACTCATATGAGCATTGAATAAAATGCAAAGTAGTAATTATTGTAAAGCATTGACTATGCAGGCACGAGTGAGCCAAGGACAAATTATAAAATTACTTTTAAAATCAACAACACTTTGCAATAAATGAGTTGGATATATCTTATTCATTGGTCTTAATGTTGAAGTTGAAAAAAAAAATCTTATTCATTGGTCTTAATAATATTTCCTGCAAAAAAGTATACTGCTTCTTGGTTCTGCGGAGCTGAAAGTAGGTACCCATTGATATCACAGATATATAAGGTTCTACAGACATCAAGGTGATTGCCTGTAGAGTTGCATTGTAGAGTTTGACGTATTTTGGATGGAGATGTAAAGTCTGTTTGGATTTACGTTTTGGACATAGTTCCAGCGTTATCTATATATATAAAACACAGTTTGTGTGTGTGTGTGTGTGTGTGTGTGTGTGTGTGTGTGTGTGTGTGTGTGTGTGTGTGTGTGTGTGTGTGTGTGTGTGTGTGTGTGTAATGTTACCGATAGACTCCTAAACGGAGAGGCTTACGTGCTTGATATTTGGCATAGACATGGCCATTGAGCCTGTGACGAACATGGCCGAACTCAAAATATTTGATGATCCATATTTTTTATTCATATTTACCTCAGCGCATTTCAGCGAAGTACCCGCTAATCTCAGCCGGTTCCAGAGCAGCTCGCTGATTCGCTCAGAGCGATCACGTGATGTTTCCATTCCCGCCGCCAGACTGATTCGCTCAGAGCGATCACGTGATGTTCCATCCCATCACACGTCACACGTTTTTTCACCTTTTATGCGATCGTGTTTTTGTATCGATTTTATGCGATATTAATTAAATGTCTTTGAAACAGCTGTGAAACGTCTTTCCACAACCCTTCCGTAACCGATTGGAGCAGTTTATTGCCGCACAAAACGAGATCCGTGAAGCGAGTTGGTCGAGTTGTGCTGACCAAGATGGCGACACGGCGGCTTCACTTTTCACGGAGTATGAGCGTTCTATATATTTTCAATTCAGTGCGCCCGTGATTTGTGGCATAGACATGACCATTGGGCCTTCACGGTGTAATTTGTGCGAGGCTTTTGTGCGAGTGAGCTTGAGTCGAGAGGGCGAATGTACGGGTTGGGAATGTACGGGTCTCCCTTCCCCCGCCTGGCAACGCCGGTACTGGAGGACGTCACAGGATCGGTGAGTCTCCAAAATCCGCTTCGTGCTGTTGCGAATATGCAGGACTATGTCCGATTGTTGTGCTGCTCTCCGACCATGAGAACTGCAACGTCATTGTTGACTGGCCATCCCCTTCCCCCTCCCCCCTCCGTCCCCCCTTCCCTTCCCCCTCCACCCTACCCCTCCCCTTCTCCCCTCACTTTCTCCCCTCCCCTTCTCCCCTCCCCCTCCATTTTCCCCCTCCCCCTTTTCCCCTCCACCATCCCCCTCCCTTTCCCCCTCCCCCTCCCTTTCCCCCTCCCTTTCCCCCTCCCCCTCCCCCCTCCATTCCCACTCCCTACCCCCTCCCCTCCCCCTCCCCTCCCCCACCCTTCTCCCCTCCCCCTCCCCCACCCTTCTCCCCTCCCTCACCCTTCTCCCCTCCCCCCCTCTTCTCCCCTCCCCCCCCGTTCCCCTCCCCTCCCCCGCCCAGCAATGCCGGGTACTTCTGCCGGGCCCCCCTTCCCCTCCCCCCTCCCACCCCTCCCCACTCCCCCCCTCCCCCCTCCCATCCCTCACCTTCCCATCCCTCACCCTCCCCATCCCCCCCTCTTCGCTCTCCTCTCCCCCTCCCCCCCTCCCCCTCCCCCCCTTCAACCTTCGCCCTCCCCCATCCCCCCATCCCCCCTTCCCCTTCCCTCCCCCCTCCGGCCCCTCCCCTCTCCCCTCCCCCTTCCCCCCTCCCCTCCACCCCTTCCCCCTCCCCTCCCCCCTTCCCCCCTCCCCTCCCCCCTTCCCCCCTCCCCTCCCCCCCTCCCTCCCTCCCCTCCATCCCCCTCCCCCTCCCTCCTCCCCTCTCTCCCTCCCACTCTTCTCCCCTCCCCCCCGTTCCCCTCCCCTCCCCTCCCCCCCGTTCCCCTCCGCTCCCCTCCCCCGCCCGGCAATGCCGGGTACTTCTGCTAGTCTCCCATAAATATATATATATATATTGTATATAGGATCGAGACTCGTGAAAGAGCTAACATTTATCACACAAAAAAAATCAGACACACAAAGTATATAATAAGGGTAGACAAGATGGGGAGAGAAGGGGAAGCACACAAACACAACATTTGAGAGCAGGTACATCGGGAGAACTGTGGGAGGGAGAGGTTCACCAGGTGGAGGTATGCTCATAGCACTTTGGACATAGATTATCGTGTGCCAGCACCATGATCAATTTCCTTGCCTGTATGTAGTAAAGTGATGTACATGTTACGTTGTACCACAGGCATGATGGGTCAAATGGCCTTCTCGTGTGTTTGAGTGTTCTTGTACATTACACAAAATTCAAAAGGGCCAAATCTGTGACATTATGACCCTGAAACCCATATGTCCTGTGCATTCCATTGTTCTCTCCTCACACTTTCTCTCTCCATTGTCTGATGTCCTTTCCCTTTTCTACTCTCTCCATTATTGCGTTGATTTTATGTGGAAGGCTCCATACACGTGTTTGAAATCGCCTTCACACAAAGCACCGTATTTCATCATCATACCTGAAATTTAAATGATCCAATGTCAACCGCCTTCCAAGAGTCCTCCTCGAAAGCTGGAACTTCGTCAACGATGAAGTTCCCACGAAAGCGAGACAGTAAGGCTTCGGCAGTGAAACCCTTCTGCGGAGATTGCTCATCAGTATCCCTGCCATCAAAATGGTGCAATTCGATAAGTGGAATGGCAGAGAAACATACAATACTAGAACAGCACTCAGTCGAGAGCATGGTGAACAGTTTATGTTTTGTATCCCAGAGTAGACCAGAAAATCGCAATACAGAATCACATTTAATCAAAATCAATCACAGGAATCACCATAGGTCCAGTCTTTCACCTGATCTACCCATCGTTTTTGGCCATATCATTCTATGGTGAAGAATCACTTAAAAAATCAAATAATTCTCATATCCGAATCCATATTCAGATCTTCACCAAAATCGAATCGAACCTTCCGTGTCAGACACCCAACCGGTCCTTGGTTGGATTTGGTCCAACACTTGGCGGACTTGGTCTGCCCTGATTCGTCCAAATCCGTCCATAACTTTTTGAGATATCCCTGCTATGTATCGGTTGTGGCCCTATCTCCCAATGTTGAAAAATCACTTAAAATTTCTAGGAGCCGGATCCGAATCCGCATCTTCACCAAAATCTAATCATTTCGTCCTTGTCACATACGCCACATCGCCAAATTTCTTCCGAATCTGTCCACAACTTTTTGAGATATTTTGTTCACAAACGGACAGACAGGGGTGAAAACATAAAATAAAACTAGAACGCCACTCAGTAGAGCGCATACTCCCGCCGTGGGTTTAGTTGGAGTAATACGTTTTGTTTAACATCCCCTCTCCCCAAAACAATAAATGAAAAAGAAAGTAAGCCCGAACTGTCAGAGAATTTATTTTGATATATCTCGGAATTAGAGGAGAAAAACATCATTTAAGAATAAGAATAAAAGCTTTAATGCAGTAAAACAGAAAAAATCTTTCCCAAAAAAAATTCCAAAAAAAATTCCTGGATCCAGAATAATATCCTGAGCTTCACCAAAAACGAATCAATTCTTCCTTATCCCAAGGGCAATCATCCCACCAACTTTCATCCAAATCCGTTCAGAACTTTTCCAGATATCTTGTTCACAAACACACGAACACACACACACACACACACACGAACATACGAACACACACACACACACACACACACACACGAACATACGAACACACACACACACACACACACACACACACACACACACACACACACACACACACACACACACACAAGTGAATGCATTACTCCCTGGCGGGAGTAACTATAACGCCACTCAGTAGAGCGCATACTCCCGCCGTGGGTCAAGTTGGAATAGTACGATTTCACAAAAGTTTGAGGGAGTAGTTCAGTGACAACACAAGACAAGACAGACACTGCACAGATATATATTTATAATATATAGAAGATAATGTATAAAAAAACAAGGCAATTTCACTTACATTTTCGGATTCAGCGTTCAATTCTATATAAGTGAGTGTATTTTGAGGCATGTCTGACTTCAAATAAAATTGTAAGCCAGGAAAACGTTCGTTTCATTCCTTAGGGATACAACATGTAAAACTGGCCCAAACGTCAAAACAAAACTCGCTCATTTTAAGTCGTCCAAGCTAATGCGACCACTCATTCTTCTGGGAAGAATCCCGTGCACATGCTGGTCGCACTTATGAGTCCCCTAAGTTTATAAGTTCCTCAAATACTGACACCGCGATTGACATTCGCTGAGGTAAATGTTGATATCTCTTCTGAGGTAAAAAAACAAAACAAAACAAAAAAAACAGTTTTAAAGCATTATACGTATCAAACGATACATTTTATGAAACGGGGAAACCTAATACACAAGTGGTTTTAAAATGACAGAATATGTCTTTATTAGAAAGAAAAAAAGAACCTTGAAGATGACGCTGCTAACAAAATACACCGCTCTAACGCATAACCACGAGTTTAAACTACATTTACAACAAATATGAAAACTATTTTCATATCACAATGTTAAATATAGAATATATAGAAGATAATGTTAAAAAAAAATGAGCCCTATCTTCCAAAGGTAAAAAATCCTTCAAAAAATTCCTGGATCCGGAATAATATCCTGAGCTTCACCAAAAACTAATCAATTCTTCCTCATCCCAAGGGCAATCATCCCACCAACTTTCATCCAAATCCGTTCAGAACTTTTACAGATATCTTGTTCACGAACACACACGCACACACACACGGACACGATCGAATGCATTACTCCCTGGCGGGAGTAATGATTGGAAAAATGGAGGTAAAAATGATTTTCCTAATATGCATGAGGTCGTTGTGAAAAGCTTCTCTAAAATTAGCAACCACAAGTAAATTTTAAAAGTGTAGAAATTAATCTCAACTAATACATTATTCAAAATTGCTGCCACATGTCCATCTACCACCAAGAAATGCACACAAGTTTTGATGGAAACATTGTAAAAGAATGGGTTTGATGTCTACAATGGGGTTTTTAGGTCTGCTGAATACAATAGCGTTGTTGAAAATTATTTTTGATGATACCTAGTTGCTGAAATCTAAGAGGGCCGCCCACAGCAACCACGTGAAATTTTCCACCGTCATAACTCAGAAACTACAGTATTTGACTTAGAGGGATGAATGAGGTGTCTTTCCCCACTAAATCAAGGTTACCTGATTGATTGAAGGGGGTTTCAAGGTTGCTTGAGGTCTAGGTCACCAGAAATCCAAGATGGCAGCCCATACAACCATGGAAAATTTTCCCATGTGTCATTACTCAGAAACTATATGTTTGATCTAGAGGGATGAATGAAATGTCTTTTCCCACTAAATTGAGAGTATCCTATTCAATAAATGTTTTGATGTCGTCTGGAGAACTCGGCGTGTCGCTGGTATTGGAGCTGTTGGTGTGGCACTCATGGGTCCAGATGTCCCAATACCACAACAAAATAAAAACTAAACTTTCACTGGTTTAACCTATAAAAGCAACTTTTTAACCGAGAAAAGTTACCCTCGCTTTTGTAATTGATGAAAAGAGATAATGAACTCTTCGATGTAGTTGAAATATATTTAGGCATTGCTTGCCTCGCCCGTTGCTGAAGAGATGGGCGAGGCTATTCATCGGTCTGTTTGTCTGTGTGTGAGTCCAAAGAGAGATCTACGATAGTATAGGTCGTTCATTCTCGGATATAACATGCTCTATGTACCCCGGCGACATTATGCAGTTAAAAGGATTTTTAAATTTTTCCACGAATAAATTGGAACAAGGTTCGGCAATGAATGAATGAATGAATGAATGAAGGTATTGGAAAGGGTGTTGGAGAGGAGGATAAGGAAGAAAGTGAAGATCGACGAAATGCAGTTTGGATTTATGCCAGGAAGAGGAACGACAGACGCGCTTTTTATTATGAGGCAGTTGCAGGAGAAGTACATGGAGAAGAGGAAGAAGTTGTTTCTTGGGTTTGTTGATCCGGAGAAAGCATTCGATATGGTTCCACGCAAAGTATTGACATGGGCAATGAGGAAGTTAGGAGTGGAGGAATGGTTGATCAGAGTAGTGATGGAAATGTACAAAAGAGCGTGCACAGCTGTAAGGACGAAGGACGGGAACAGTGGTGAGTTTGAGGTGAAGGTGGGAGTGCATCAGGGGTCGGTACTAAGTCCACTACTATTTGTAGCTGTGATGGAGGTGCTGGCTCAGAACGTAAAGGAGGGTTTACCGTGGGAGTTGTTGTATGCAGATGATCTGGTGTTGATTGCGGAAAGTATGGATGGACTGAAGGAAAAGATGAACAAGTGGAAGGAATGTATGGAGACAAAAGGTCTGAAGGTGAATATCGGAAAGACGAAGGTGATGGCAAGTGGTAAAGCATGCGGTGAGGTGGAAAGGACTGGGAAGTGGCCCTGTGCTGTGTGCAGGAAGGGTGTCGGAGTGAACTCCATTCAATGTACAATGTGCGCTGAGTGGGTTCATCAAAAATGTAGTGGTCTGAGAGGGTCATTAACCAGTGTGGCAGCTACATTCAAGTGTAAGGTGTGCACAGAGGGAGCTGCAGATGGAGGAGATGTTGAGTTGGATCTTGGAGACGGCGTGAAGCTGGAAGGTGTGAAAACATTTTGCTACCTCGGAGACATGCTGAATGGAGAAGGTGGATCAGACTCGGCAACGGTTGCTCGAGTGAGATGTGCATGGAAGAAGTTTCGGGAACTGCGTGGCGTGCTGACGAGGAGGGGAGTGTCGTTGAAGCTGAAGGGAAAGGTGTATGCTGCATGTGTGAGAAGTGTTATGATTTATGGGAGCGAGACATGGGTAATGAATGTAGAGCAGCAACCAAGGTTGGAAAGGGTGGAAATGCAAATGGTTCGATGGATGTGCGGAGTATCGTTGAGAGAGAGGAAGACAAATGATGAATTGCGATAAATGATGGGAATAGAGCCTGTGATTGATGTTGTGAAGAGGAACAGGTTGAGATGGTTTGGTCATGTGTTGAGGAAGGATGAAAGTGACTGGTTGAGAAGAGTGATGGAAATGAATGTAGAAGGAAGTAGGTGACGGGGAAGACCGAGAAAGGCTTGGCCAAAGATGGTGGAAGAAGAAATGCGGGCAAGGGGGTTAACAAGGAGAGATGCAGAAAATAGGGCAAGATGGAGAAGATTGTCATGGGGACCGCAAGGCTAACCCCCGCTCTAGCAGGGAAAATGGCCTTAAAATGCATGTTGTTGTTGTTGTTTTTTTTCGGCAATGAAAGGTGAAGAATGGACAGATTTCGTTGCAGCATCTGTGACCTAGGCTAACCCCCGCTCTAGCAGGGAAAATGGCCTTAAAATGCATGTTGTTGTTGTTGTTGTATCTGTGACCACAGGAAATTTTATTTCAATATAACATTTGTGGCATATGCAGCGCAAATCAGACGACGGCCTCAACTTGCGTGTGAGCACTACTAAAATTAGGATTTCTGCCAATATCCTATGCCTCCCTTTTTAGCTCACCTGGAACCAATTTCAGGGGTGCTCATGCGATGGCGCCTCGACCGTCCGTCCATCCGTCCGTTCGTCAGTCAGTGCGTAAATGTTGGAACCCATCTGTGGATCGGTCCCATCGGCCGATGGGTCTGACCCGTTTGCGGATCCGCAGATGGGCGACCCATCTGTGGATCCGCAAACGGGTCAGACCCATCGCTGAGGGCCTCATAGAATCACATAGGGCCTCATAGAATCACACTGAGGGCCTCATAGAATCACATAATGCGTTATTGTGTTTATATAATTGACAATGCCCCGATTACGAAGCCACACCTTCATCTTTAGCTTTGGGGTGATTAAGGCATGCCAGGAATTGCTATATTGTGGCGGACACAAAAGCCCACTGGCGTGGTGACATCATTCCACGCACCGAGTGGGCGGTGGCCACGCCCGAGGGGTAGGCGTGGCCTCATGATATACCCCGGGCGACCAGCCCGGAGGAGTTTAGTGTTACAGTGTAGTCTTACAATAAAGACGTTTATATGTTACCGCTTGTCCGCTTCCTCCTTGCTCACAAGCAGCGCGCGTAACGCCGCGCTTTACTGGTGACCCTCGACGTTGGATCTGCCGGAGCGATCCTTCCACACGCGACGCCATCGCCATGGCCGCCTTCGTCAAACTTCCGGAATTTTGGGAGGCTCAGGCCGAAGTCTGGTTCGTCCAGGCCGAAGCCCAATTTCAGCTTCGGCACCTCACCGGCGATGACACGCGCTACTGCCACGTCGTCGCCTCCCTCGGGCCCGGCACGGCCGCTCGAGTTGTGTCCGTCCTTCGCCACCCACCGGACGGCCACAAGTACGAGGCACTCAAGCGGCTACTCCTAGCCACGTTCAGCCTCACGGACGACGCACGGGCCGACCGCCTCCTGGATCTCCCCGAGCTCGGTGAGACGCGCCCGTCGGTCCGAATGGACCATATGCTGTCACTGTTGGGCGACGAAGCCCCCGGTTCGCTATTCCGGGCGCTTTTCCGTCGCCAACTTCCAGCGCAGGTTCGCCTCGCGTTGGCCGGGACCGGGCTAACGGAACCCCGAGCATTGGCGGCCGAGGCGGACAAGTACTTCGCCGCTTCGGACACGCGGGCGAGCGTTGGCGTGGCCGTCACGGCCTTCGACGCTGATGTTCCACAGCATCATCTTCTACAGCACGCTGATGTTCCACAGCATCATCTTCTACAGCACGCTGATGTTCCACAGCATCATCTTCTACAGCACGCTGATGTTCCACAGCATCATCTTCTACAGCACGCTGTGGTTCAGCAGCATGCTGATACGCACCTCGTGAACGCCGCCACGCCCCGCCCACCGCCGCGGAGAAAACCGCCACCGCGGGGAAACCCGTCGACTCCACCGGCCTGGCGGAGCCAGCCGCACTCCTCCAGCTCCACCACCTGGTGCTGGTTCCACGCCAAGTTCGGCCACGAAGCTCGGCGGTGTCATCCGCCGTGCTCCTTCAACGGGTCGGGAAACGCCCGGGCCGGCGCTCAATTGTGGCGATGAGCGCCGGCCGTTCGAGCAGCCTGCTGTTCATAACGGACACCTTCTCCGGGCGCCGTTACCTGTGCGACACGGGAGCACAGGTGAGTGTCATTCCCGCCAGCACGTCAGACAAGCACGCCGCGGGTGGGGGCCCCGCGCTGCTTGCCGCGAACGGGACGCCCATCCGTACGTACGGAAAACGCTGCCTCTCTCTGCGGTTTGGAGGGCAGGTTTTCCGATGGACGTTCGTCACCGCCGACGTGCCCATGGCACTGCTTGGCGCGGACTTCCTGTGCGCTAATGGGCTCCTGGTCGACGTCAAGCGCAGACGGCTTGTCCAGGCCGAGACGTTCAGCTCGCTCGCATGTGCGTTGCCCAGCTCAACGAGCGGCTTGCCAAGCGGCTTGCCGAACGATTCGGTTCCGGCCACGTTGGTCTGTACGCTTCCGGCAGCGGACGCATTCACCCGCCTCCTCGCCGGCTTCCCGGCCCTCACGCGGCCCACCTTCTCGGCGGGGGCCGTCAAGCACGGGGTGGCCCATCACATCCCCACCGTCGGGCCACCGGTCTACGCCCGGGCACGCCGCCTCGAGCCGACGAAGCTGGCGGTGGCAAAAGCGGAGTTCGCTACCCTGGAGCGACTCGGCATCGTTCGGCGCTCAGAGAGCGCTTGGGCGTCGCCGCTGCACATCGTGCCGAAGCCCGGCGGGGGATGGCGACCGTGCGGGGACTATCGCCGTCTCAATGACGCCACGACTCCCGACCGCTACCCCGTCCCCCACATTCAGGACTTTTCCGCCCGTTTGGCGGGCAGGTCCTTCTTCTCGAAGGTGGACCTCATACGCGGCTACCATCAGGTCCCCGTCAGGCCGGAGGACGTCCCGAAGACGGCGGTCATCACGCCATTCGGACTCTTCGAGTTCCTGCGCATGCCCTTCGGTCTGAAGAATGCGGCTCAGGCGTTCCAGCGACTGATGGACAGCGTCCTGCGCGACTTGGATTTTGTCTACGTCTACCTGGACGATATCCTCGTCGCCAGCGCGTCCCGCGAAGAGCACCTACGCCACCTCCGCACGCTCTTCGAACGCCTGGGCCAGCATGGCCTGATTGTGAACCCCGCAAAGTGCCGGTTCGGTGCCGCCACAATCGATTTTCTGGGGCACCGTGTCACCAGGCACGGCGCCGTCCCCCTGCCGGCCAAGGTGGAGGCGGTGAAGGGGTTTCCGCGCCCCCGCACGATCAGAGGGCTGCAGGAGTTCCTGGGCATGGTGAACTTTTACCATCGGTTCCTGCCCCGTATCGCCCAGCTCCTGCGCCCCCTGCACGAAGCTCTCCGAGGTAAGCCGGGCAAAGGCGACGTTACCTGGACCGAGCAGATGGACACGGCGTTCACGGGCGCGAAGCTCGCCTTGGCTAACGCCACCATGCTCGCGCACCCGGCGCCCGATGCACCGATCGCCCTCACCACCGATGCCTCGGACTACGCGGTGGGCGCGGTGCACGAGCAATGGGTGCGTGGAGCTTGGCAACCGCTGGCGTTCTTTAGCCGGCAGCTTCGCCCGCCCGAACGCCGTTACAGTACCTTCGACCGCGAGTTGCTCGGACTTCACTTGGCGGTCAGGCACTTCCGCCATCTGCTCGAGGGCCGGGCGTTCACTGCCTTCGTCGACCACAAGCCGCTGATCTTCGCGATGGGCAAGGTCACCGAGCCGTGGTCGGCCCGGCAGCAGCGTCACCTCTCGGCCGTGTCCGAGTACACGACGGACATCCAGCACGTCGCGGGGAAGGACAACCCGGTGGCGGATTGCCTTTCCCGGGCCGTCGCCCACGCAGTCCACCTCGGCATCGACTATGCCCGGATGGCAGTGGACCAGGCCGCTGACCCCGACGTCCAGGCCTTGCGGACCGCCGTCACGGGCCTCCGCGTCACCGAGGTGCCGTTCGACGGCGCGGGCGCGGCTCTCTTGTGCGACGTCTCCCTCGGGCGTCCTCGCCCCATTGTGCCCGCGGGCTGGCAGCGCCAGGTGTTTGACGCCATCCACGGCCTGTCCCACCCGGGCGCGAGGGCCTCCCAAAGGCTGATCGCCGACAAGTTCGTCTGGCATGGCCTCCGGAAGGCCGTCCGCGGCTGGGCCAGGACGTGCCTCGCGTGCCAGCGCGCCAAGGTGCACCGGCACACCCAGGCCCCGTTGGCCCCGTTCACGGTGCCGGAACGCCGGTTTGACCACGTCCACGTGGACCTGGTGGGACCTCTGCCCCCCTCGCGGGGTTTCACCTACGTCCTCACCATGGTGGACCGCACCACCCGGTGGCCGGAGGCCGTGCCCTTGGCGTCGACAACGGCGGCCGATGTCGCGCAGGCTTTCATCGCCACCTGGGTCGCCCGGTTCGGCGCCCCCTCAGACATCTCATCCGACCGCGGCCCCCAGTTCACCTCAGAGCTCTGGGGGGCGGTTGCGCAGGGGCTCGGGGTCCGGCTGCACCGAACCACGGCCTACCACCCCCAGGCTAACGGCCTGTGTGAGCGATTTCACCGCTCATTGAAGGCCGCGCTCCGGGCCACCCTCCGCGACGGCGGCTGGGTCGACAGGCTCCCCTGGGTCCTGCTGGGCCTCCGGACGGCGCCCAAGGAGGACCTGCGCGCATCCGCAGCGGAGTTGGTCTTCGGGCAACCGCTGCGGGTGCCGGGCGAGTTCCTCCCCGACTCCACGGCACCATGGTCCGCGGCACAGCAGCGCTCCGCTCTGCAAGAGACCGCCCAGAGGTTCGCCCCGGTGCCAACGGCATGCCACGGGCACCCACCGACGCACGTCGCCCCGGAGCTTCGCACGGCGGAGTACGTCTTCGTCCGCCACGATGCCCATCGGACACCACTGCGGCCCCCGTACGACGGGCCTTTCCGCGTGCTGGAGACCGGGGCGAAGCACTTCACCCTGGACATCGGCGGTACTCCTGACCGCGTTTCGGTAGACCGCCTCAAGCCGGCCCACCTCGATGTGGACCATCCACCGCCAGTGGCCCGACCCCCACGTCGGGGCCGCCCTCCTGCGGGCGGACCCCCGGCACCGCCCAGCCCTGCCGCCACGGCGCCCCCCGGTCCTGCACCCATCCCAGGGGCAGCTAGGGGCATCCCACCTGGTATCCCTGCACCCCGGACGCCGCCGATCGCCAGGGGGCGCTTCGGCCGGGTCATTCGTCTGCCCCGCAAACTGGCCCTCCAGGTGCGCGGGAATTCTGGGGGGGCGCGTGTGGCGGACACAAAAGCCCACTGGCGTGGTGACATCATTCCACGCACCGAGTGGGCGGTGGCCACGCCCGAGGGGTAGGCGTGGCCTCATGATATACCCCGGGCGACCAGCCCGGAGGAGTTTAGTGTTACAGTGTAGTCTTACAATAAAGACGTTTATATGTTACCGCTTGTCCGCTTCCTCCTTGCTCACAAGCAGCGCGCGTAACGCCGCGCTTTAATATAAACAATGGAGAGCTGAGTCTGCCAGTGCCACCAGCGAAGTAGACCAGCGTTTTTAAATGGAGCGACATTATCTTATTTTTATCTTATCGACAAACGGTTATCGACAAACCACATGTCACGGACTGCTTTATAAACATTTATGACATCAATTGCTTATTTTTAGGTTCAAATAAACATACTCATCCACCATTGATGCATACACATTCCTTCAAGGTGAACAACACATCCGCAGATGGCGCAGACCCATCGGCCGATGGGTCTGCATTGTCATTTCTCATGCATCCACAGATGGGTCGCCCATCTGCGGATCCGCAAACGGGTCAGACCCATCGGCCGATGGGACCGATCCACAGATGGGTTCCAACATAAACACTTGAAACTTCTTCTCCGAAACCGCTGATGGGATTGCGACAAAATTAGACACAAATGATATTTGTTGTGTTGTGACTAAAGTTTGTTCACGGCATTAAAAAAAAATCGAGGTATAAGGGGGTTTACTGGGGTCAAAGTGGATCCAGGTTTGACCCCCCAAAATAGGAATTTGCTTTTTCCTCTGAAACCACACAGACTATTTTGATGAAACTTCACCACAACCTTCATCACCCGTGATGTCCCAATGTTTGTTCACGGCATTTAAAAAATCTGCCCCGTTGGGGATCTAGGGGGGGTTGCCCCCCAAAATAGGTATTTGCTTTCTTCTCAGAAACTACACACGCAATTTTGATGAAACTTCACCATAACCTTCATCACTTATGATGTACCAATGTTTGTTCAAGGCATTAGAAAAATTGGGGTCTGAGGAGGTATACGGAGGGAGGTGGGGGTGGTTATGATTATGTTAGTATGATTCTACATGCTGTCCTGTCTTCTAGCAACCATTGAAATTGGTTTAAAATAACTTTAGTCAGTGCAGTTTACTGTTTTCTACCAGGTGAGTGTCAGGGGTATTGCCCCTATGTTTTACATATTGTCGTGTTCAGGGTGACCCCTCTGAACGGATGGGCCAAACAAATTTTAACTCTCCTCAGACTGTGTCAATTATTGTGGACTTTACTTTCGCATGCGGGACTGAGGAGAATCATGAGGTTATCTCATAAAACCAAACTGGTTCATTCCATAACGAATAACTACCAGGGAAGATTGATGGGGGCGGGGGGGATTCGACGCCAGGATTGGGGGAAGGGAAATCCAGGAAACACACGACAAGTAATCAATCTGTAACTATTTACAATAAAGTAAAATAAATCCTATAAAAACTAAGGCACCTCACTCCAGTCGTAATCACTCCAGTCACAATCACAGACTAGGCAAGGCAACACGAACCAGGAGGCTCTGGTGGTATCGGAGGAGGATGGGGCACTGAGCAGCCACAAACAGGCGCTGAGCAGGTGACGAAAAGACAATCAGGGATGAGGTGATGAGATGAGGTGATGAAAAGATGATGAGGAGACGAGCAGGACGACAAACAGGCAGTAGGCAGATGAAGATAGGCACAGTGTGAAGGCAGGCAGGCAGGACAACCGTCTCTCCTTAGGAGCACAATCAAAACCCTCCTTGCACTCTCCAAATCTCTCACAACCCTCTCTCGTCTCTCCTCAGCATTCTCTGTCCTCATCAGAAAAACACATAACTCTCACGATCCTTCTCCGCACATCACAGGCTCCTGCTCTTTCTCCTCAGAACTTGCGCAATCCTCTTTGCACCTTTTTCAGATCCCCCCCCCCCCCCCATCTCCCTTGACCAGCATCCACCCCTCGAGGAATTGGGCTTCACCTCCATGGTGGTGTTCATAGCTCTGCCCCTCGTCTGGTGACGTTCTTAGCTCCACCCCTCTCTCTTCACCGTGTCCTGGCGCCCCGGTAGATGGTTACAGGAGATTATACACACATTTCCTTCACTTAATCCCTTGCTACCTATTACAAGCACCATCCTACTTATGGTACACAATCAAACAGTGAATCCTTAAGCTGATGTGTCCCTACTTATTGCATCGAGATTGGCTACCTACTCGCACATGGACCATACTACTCTATGCAGTTCTATCTGTTCTAAGGTATCTCTAGCGCCACTCCCACCCCCACCCACAAATTAAACAATATATTTTAACCTTCTTGATACAAACGTGCCTCAAAAATGTGGATATATTTTAGCATAAGTATGAAGATGCAAATATGCCCCACAAAATTGCCTCCACATCCAGAGATAATGAGCTACAAGGTGATATGACAAAGGACGTCAATGTAGCAGTTGGGTTCCAGTTTGGAAGCTGAATGGAATAATAATTCATTATGTTGTTTCAATTTGGCTACAAATTGGTTTGCCATTCTCACATATCCATTTTAACAATAAGGGGGCTACAAAAAACAAGTCAAGGTGACCAAGGATAATCCTGACATTTCTGATGTGGATTCCATCATCGGATACAGTCTGAAGGATGGAGATTGGACACAGTTAGGGAACCTTCCGGAGCACAACTGTGATGGACCCTCCATACTCACCAGTGCAAACTCTATTTAGTCTAAACTCTTTTTTGTTTATCACAGTTCTACATCTATAAAATTATAATTCTGAGGATATATATGAAATATATGAAATTCTGAGGAATACCATCCACTCCCACCCCGCCACAGCCAATCTTGTCTCAGAATAAACAGCCATTCACCAAGCTTATTTCAGTGCTTCGATAAATTCGATAAATTAACGAAGATTACCGTCTCAAGTATTATGATGTGTTGAGCACATTATGATTTTCCAGTGTATGGTCGACTTCATTTGTGCAATATAAACATGGCTGTTTTATGCACTATGTGTGTTATATTTCCACATAGTTTAGCACTGTTCTGCTGTGCATCAATAAATCACATGGATGTCATATAAATATTTTCCTGCTTGAACAGTTTTATGTAACCATTCAGAATGCAGAAGCTTGCAGAGCTACGGTACAAGCAGAGTTCCAAATTGCGTACTTTGTCTATAAATATACAATATCTCATTTCAAAAGCAATGTTTCAAAGTATGAGGTACTGTCCAAAATTAAAGGATAGAGTGGAAAAGAGCATATTTTGAATATTGGTACTTTGAAGGTGGAAGAGATCGTCTCTCTCCTCCCCCACACCCCCAAGCCCACCCTCTCCACACACAATGTGCAAATTATGCCCCCTGCTACAATCCTGGATCCCCCTCTGTCACTCTTCTCTTTGATGTCTGTTGTAATCCAGGATAAAATATCATATACTGTGGCGGGCACAAGGGTCAATAATTCCGCGCACCAGTGGGTGGCGCGAGCGTCCAGGCGGGGAACTGAAATACATGCCCCGCCTTTCGGCCGATCGGCCACGCCCGGGGGGAAGGTGTGGCCTCGGGACATATATGCGGGCTCTAAGCTCGAGCCCGCCCAGTGCTGATATGCGAGCTTGTAATAAAGACTCTTGTTTGTATCCACGCGTTGTGGCCTACCTATCTGGCAATCGAGTCGTGTGTGCACAGCACCACACTGGTGACTCCGATTGGTTCAGCCGTTGCTGACCCCCGAACGCACCATGGCTACCAACGCCGTCGCAACCAAACTCCCGGAGTTTTGGGAAGCGCAAGCCGACGTTTGGTTTGTGCAGGCCGAAGCTCAATTCCAACTCCGGGGCATCACGGCGGACGAGATCAGGTACTACCACGTGGTCGCCGCCCTCGGGCCCGGCACTGCCGCCCACGTCGTGTCCATCCTTCGGCACCCGCCGGGCGACCATAAGTACGAGGCACTCAAACGTCTCCTCCTCGCCACGTTCGGGCTCACGGAGGTCGAACGTGCCGACCGCCTCCTGGACCTTCCCGCCCTCGGCAACACACGACCATCCGTCCGGATGGATTTCATGTTGTCCCTGCTTGGAGACCGGCGCCCGGATTTCTTATTCCGAGCACTTTTCCTACGCCAGCTACCTGTACAGGTGCGCCTCGCGCTGGCCGGTTCCAAAATAACGGAACCCCGCGCCCTGGCTGGAGAGGCCGACAAGTATTTCGCGGCCTGCGACACGTGGTCGGTGTACGGTGCTGCCGTAGTGGATCCCGGCGCGGGGGCTATAGCGCCCCCTGCTTCCCTCGTGGCCGCTGCTACGCCCCGCCCACTACTGCCGCCGCCACCACCACCACCACCACCACCGCCGGCACGGCCGCCGCGGGGGCCACCGCCGCAAACCTGGTGCTACTACCATGCCAGGTTCGGCAGCAAGGCTAAAACGTGCCGCCCGCCGTGTTCTTTTGACGGATCGGGAAATGACCGGGCCGGTGCTCACTTGCGGCCATGAGCGTCGGCCATTCCGGCAGCCTCCTGTTCATTACGGACACCTCGTCCGGGCGCCGTTTTCTTTGCGACATGGGAGCACAGGTAAGCGTCCTCCCTGCCTCCGCGTCCGACAAGCAGGCCGGGGCCCCGCTTTGCTTGCCGCCAACGGTACACCCATCCGCACATTCGGGAAGTGTTGCCTCTCACTGTGGTTCGGAGGGCAGCGCTTTCAATGGTCGTTCGTCACCGCCAGCGTGCCAAAGGCCCTGCTCGGCACGGACTTCCTATGTGCGCATGGGCTGTTGGTCGACGTTAAGCGCAGACGTCTCGTCCAGGCCGAAATCTTCAGCTCGCTCGCTTGTTCGCTGAGCGGCTCACCGAGCGGCTGGCCAAGCGGCTTGCTGAAAGGTTCCGTCCCGGCGAGGTTAGTCTGTACGCTTCCGGCAGCGGACGAGTTTACCCGCCTCCTCGCCAGTTTCACGGCCCTCACGCGGCCCACCTTTTCAGCGGTGGCCGTCAAACACGGTGTGGAGCACCATATCCCCATGGTCGGGCCGCCGGTCTACGCCCGGGCACGCCGCGTCGACCCCACGATGCTCGCCGTGGCGAAAGCGGAGTTTTGCCACGCTGCAACGGCTGGGTATCGTACGGCGCTCCAACAGCGCTTGGGCCTCTCCTCTGCACATTGTGCCGAAGCCCGGCGGCGGATGGCGGCCGTGCGGTGACTACCGCCGGCTCAATGATGCCACCACCCCCGACCGCTACCCGGTCCCGCATATCCAAGACTTTTCCGCCCGGTTGGCAAACACGACCGTGTTCTCCAAGGTGGACCTCATCCGGGGCTACCACCAGGTCCCCGTACAACCGGACGATGTCCCAAAGACGGCCGTCATCACCCCTTTCGGCCTCTTTGAGTTCCTGCGGATGCCTTTTGGGTTGAAGAATGCGGCCCAGGCGTTCCAGCCGCTCATGGACAGCGTCTTGCGCGACTTACCTTTCATCTATGTCTACCTGGACGACATCCTAGTCGCAAGCGCGTCCCGGGAGGAGCACCTGCTCCACCTCCGCACGCTTTTCGAACGCCTGGGCCAGCATGGCCTGATCATCAACCCCGTAAAGTGCCGCTTCGGCATCGCCGCCATCGACTTCTTGGGGCACCGCATCACCAGGCACGGGGCCGTCCCTTTACCGGCCAAGGTGGAGGCCGTCAAGAGTTTTCCGCGCCCCCGCACGATCAAGGGGCTCCAGGAATTCCTGGGCATGGTCAATTTTTACCACCGCTTCGTGGCCCGCGTCGCCCAGCTCCTCCGCCCCCTGCACGAGGCCCTCCGGGGGAAGCCGGGCAAAGGTGACATCGCCTGGTCGGAGCCAATGGCCATGGCGTTTGCGGGCGCAAAGCTGGCCTTGTCAATGCCACCATGCTGGCGCACCCGGCGCCCGATGCACCGATCACCCTCACCACCGACGCGTCGGACGACGCGGTGGGCGCAGTGCACGAGCAGTGGGTGCGTGGTGCTTGGCAGCCCCTAGCGTTTTTTAGCCGGCAGCTTTGCCCGCACAAACGCCGCTACAGCACCTTCGACCGCGAGCTGCTCGGGCTCCACCTGGCGGTCTGACACTTCCGCCATCTGCTCGAGGGCCGCCCGTTCACGGCTTTCGTTGATCACAAGCCCCTTGTGTTCGCGATGGCCAAGGTCGCCGAGCCATGGTCGGCCCGGCAGCAACGTCACCTCTCTACCGTGTCTGAGTACACGATGGACATCCGTCACGTCGCGGGTCAAGACAACCCGGTGGCGGATTGCCTTTCCCGGTCCGTCGCACACGCGGTCCACCTCGGGATCGACTATGCCCAGATGGCAGAGGACCAGACCGCCGACCCCGGCGTCCAGGCCTTGCGGACCGCCGTCACGGGCCTCCACGTCACCGAGGTGCCATTCGACGTCGCGGGCGCGGCCTTCCCGTGCGACGTCTCCCTCGGCCGGCTGCGCCCCATCGTGCCCGCTGGCTGGCAGCGCCCGGTTTTCAACGCCATCCACGGCATGTCCCACCGGGGCACGAAGGCCTCCCAGAAGCTCATCGCGGCGAAGTTCGTCTGGCATGGCCTCAGGAAGGACGTCCGCGACTGGGCCAGGACGTGCCTCGCGTGCCAGCGCGCAAAGGTTCACTGCCACACCCAGGCCCCGTTGGCCCCGTTTATGGTGCCCCAGCGTCGGTTCGACCACGTCCACGTCGACTTGGTGGGACCTCTGCGCCCCTCGTGGGGGTTCACCCACCTCCTCACCATGGTGGACTGCACCACACGGTGGCCAGAGGCCGTGCCATTGGTGGCGACGTCTGCGGCTGATGTGGCGCAAGCCTTCATCGCCACTTGGGTTGCCCGGTTCGGTGCCCCCTCGGACATCTCGTCCGACCGCGGCCCCCAGTTCACCTCGGAGCTCTGGGGCACAAGGGCTCGGCGTCAAACTGCACCGCACCATGGCCTACCATCCCCAGGCCAACGGCCTGTGTGAGCGCTTTCATCGCTCGATGAAGGCCACGCTCTGGGCCAGCCTCCGCGACGGCAGCTGGGCCGACAGGCTCCCCTGGGTCCTGCTGGGCCTCAGGATGGCACCCAAGGACGACCTGCGCGCGTCCTCGGCGGAGCTGGTCTTCGGACAACCGCTGCGGGTACCAGGCGAATTTATCCCGACTCCACGGCTCCTTGGTCCACGGCGCAACAGCGCTCCACCCTGCAGGAGACCGCACGGAGGTTCGCCCGGTGCCGACGGCACACCACGGTTGCCCGTCCTCCCACGTCGCCCCGGAGCTTCGCACGGCGGAGTACGTTTTCGTCCGGCATGAAGCCCACCGGGCACCGCTACGGCGCCCGTACGACGGGCCCTTCCGCGTGCTGGAGACCGGGGACAAACATTTCACCGTGGACATCGGCGGTGCCCCAGATCGTATCTCCGTGGACCGCCTCAAGCCACCTCGATCTGGACCACCCCCCGCAAGCAGCTCTGCCTCCGCGTCGAGGCCGACCCCCGGCGGTCAGACCCCCGGCACCCTCCAGCCCTGCCACGCCCCAGCCCTAAACGCATCGCCAGGGGGTGTTTCGGCCGAGTCATCCGGCTTCCCCGCAAGCTCACCCTTCAGGTGCGCGGGAATTCTGGGGGGGCGCGTGTGGCGTGCACAAGGGTCAATAATTCCGCGCACCAGTGGGTGGCGCGAGCGTCCAGGCGGGGAACTGAAATACATGCCCCACCTTTCGGCCAATCGACCACGCCCGGGGGCAAGGCGTGGCCTCGGGACATATATGCGGGCTCTAAGCTCGAGCCCGCCCAGTGCTGATATGCGAGCTTGTAATGAGGACTCTTGTTTGTATCCACGCGTTGTGGCCTACCTCTCTGGCAATCGAGTCGTGTGTGCACAGCACCACAATACGAGTTATTTGTCGTGGGTTCTTTGATGCCTTAAAAGTCTAATTACGTACCTTCCATCTCAAGCCACCTGCACCACAGATCCAGTTTCCCAGTGATAGTTTGGGGGTCATATAGCATTTTACTGTTATATTTGTCCAACAACTGTTGGATTATTTGCTCTGCAAATCTCAAGACCCCAATTCTACATCCACATTTTCATCCAAAGTTGTCATTCTCCATGACGTCTGACATTTTAAGCTTCCATTAATTTTTTTCCCCTTATTTTCAATTTTTCCCTGCGACGTGTTGCAGGTCTATAAAAGCTTCGCATGGTTGTTGTTGTGGTTCTTGTCGGGAGTCTATTTTTGAAATGTGCACCCATTGGTCAGACAGATGCCGGACCCACCCACATTTGTTGCTTGACTCCACCCACCATGGCACCCAGACAAAATAATATGGCCGCCATCTTGGTTTTATGGTGGGCTTAAGACAACAGGCCTGTAGGTCTCTGCTGATTATACACTGCCTGGGTTTGTTTCATCACATCTACATTGGTTTTGTTTGGGTGAGTGTAACTCACAATGAGGGACACCTTCTTAAGAGTGCTTCAAAATGCGTGTTTCCCAATCAGCCCATTGCTGGATTTTGTCGCAGGTTGTGACCACAATAGTCATTCTTGTTTAAACAAGATGTAGGCTCAGGGAAGAGCAAGGTGACAGAGGGCAAAATGGCAACAAATTGACAATGTAGCCACAGATGGACACCAGCTCAGGATTGAACAAAGTGGAAAAGAGGAAAAGAGAGGAGGAGAGGAGGAAGCATACATAGTAAGATGCAAGTCGTAAAGATACGTTAGGTAGGATTAATACGGGTAGAAAAGACCACTGCTTGAGATAGGGGATGGAATTAAATGCTGTACAGCCTAGTTGAATGTTGGGAAGTGTGCGATTGATCTGCCTCCAGAAAACAGTTCAACAAACTGGAGAAAAGAGGAACAAAGACATGAAGGAAGCCTTGAATTTTGGAATTTAACAGACCAGCATCTAATAACAACAAGGACGTGTGTTCCTTAGACATGTGTTCCATGTGTTCCGAAGACACCTCAAGGAGGAACACACATCCTGTTTTGAGCTGGGGAGGGTCAGAGGACTGAGACAGAAGAAAGAGCACAAACGGAGGGTAAAACATGTCTGCATTGTGAGAGCAACAGGCCAGGAAGGCCAGCTTTGCTGTATGATCAGCATAGGAGAGGTTATGACTGACGGTGAGGCCTGGGCGTTCAAGAGACTGAATCCCTTGCAGTGACCTTTCTATGGAAACAAATAGGTGGCTTATATTTTATGATCCTTCTGGAATTAACACATTATGATTAGACTAAGATTTCCTGGGATTCAAAGATATGTTCTTGTTGTCAGACCAGCATCTAATAACTTTCTGATCAGGAGAGAGTGATGCAGCTGCTCTCTGCTTGTGAGTGGGATGGGAGTACTGCACAACGTGGAGTCATGTGCAAAAAAGGAAGAGGGTTTTCCAGAGCATCGGAGAGGTCGTTCTTTAGATGAGGAACAAGACATGGCTGTCGTGAAAATCAACCACAGACACGACTTGTCCCTTGGGTAGGTTTAATATCATTTAGATCTGTGGTAACATCCTGTAAAATACATTCATGCAATAGACATCAGAATCGGAGTATTATATGGGCAATGTCCGATATCAATAGGCAAAGCAAAACAAGTGCAGCATATAGGGACGTACATACCATTCAAACTACAGGACTATATGTCACAGTAAGTGTCGCTGGAGTGTCCTTGCGCCGCGGTTGTCCCGGGTCTTATAGACGCCCCTTTAGTGGGATAAGCGAGCACTCCCGGGTTCACCTTCAGTATAATTTCAGTACATTCTCCCCGCCGTTAAAACTATACTGCCGCTAGGCAGGTCGCAAGCAAGCGTCAGCAATAATCGAATGGGGTACGTCAATCCACGTCAGTCGGTCCACCCGTAGCGGTCGGGGCGGCGAACTACCCTGCCAGTTCGTGTTCGGAGACTACCGGGTACGGCGTCCCCAAGCCCGGAGTCCCCCGCGTCGGAATAGCTGCCGGAGGTGGGTGTCGGAGGGGGCACCCCAGAGCCATCAGGCAAGGGAGTAGGCGACGATGGAAGTGACGGCAGTAGTTCCATAGAGGAAGCTTCGGTAGAGTCCATAGACTCGTAGATTGGTTCGTCGATATCCCTGTCGTCGACCCCACAAGGGGCGAGATGGCGTACTGAGACAGTAGACTCGCGTCCGTCTGCCGTTAGCACACGAGCATGCTCGGGATTAGCCTGGAGTACCCGCACCTTATCAACAAGGGGGTCGTACTTGCTAGCGCGAACCGCTCATTTGAGATAGGCCGGCCCCGGCTCAGCGAGCCAGCTGGGTAAAGATTGGATACTACCCGAGCTTCTCGGGTGGTGGAACAGTCTTTCATGAGGAGTCTGGTTGGTGGCGGTACATAGGAGAGCCCGGATCGAGTTTAGAGCCGCAGGTAGCGACCACGCCCATTTATCGAGGCCCCGGCCGAGGGTCCTGAGGCTTAGCATGACGGCCCTTCATATAATCCCATTAAAGCGTTCGATCTGCCCATTCACCTGGGGCCGGTACGGGGTGGTGTAGCTCGAAGCGACATTATTCTGGAGCAAGTAGCCCCTCACCTCCTGAGACAGGAACACCGCACCCCAATCGGTATGCACGTAGGCCGGATACCCAAACATAGAAAACAAATTCTGTAGGCACCGTATAACCGTGGCAGCCGACATATCCCCGCACGTATAAGCAAAGGGGAATCGCGAATACTCATTAACGATAGTGAGCAGATAACGAGAGTTACTCGACACCGGCAGCGGCCCCTTGAAGTCCATCGCCAAATGCTCCCACGGTCTAGTAGCCCTAACCAGCATCCCCATAGGAGGGTTGTAAAAACGCGGTTTGAGCTCCGCACAGATAGTGCAATCATGGCAGATCCGGCGGATGTCCTCAATCGAGTATGGCAGATTACCACTGCGCACAAAATGCGCGAAACGCGCTACCCCGGGATGACACATAGTGCCATGCAAAGCGCGCAGCCCCTCCAAAGTGACAACCCCCGCGCAAGTGGCCGGCCTCGATAAGGCGTCGGCGACCAGGTTATCCTTCCCCGGGCGGTATTTGATGGTGTAGCAGAAGTCGGCGAGTTCGATACGCCAGCGAGTGATTTTCTCATTCTTAATGCGTTGAGCATGTAAGGAGTCGTACATGAATGCAACGCTTTGTTGGTCGGTGACGATTTGGAAACATTGCCCGAGCAGGTACGGCCGCCATCGCCGAATCGATTCGACGATCGCGTATGCTTCCTTTTCAACAGACGAATGCCTCCGCTCAGCGGAGGTGAGAGTCTGCGAAAAGAAAGCCACAGGGCGTCCCCCTTGGGAGAGAGTCGCCGCTATCGCATGATCCGAGGCATCACTTTCCAAGACGAAAGATGCACTCTCGTCAATTGTCGCTACAGCGGCGCCAGCGATGTCGGCTTTAAGACCCTCGAAGGCCGCCAAGGCGGCTGGGCCCATGGGGAACGTGTCGCAGGCCACGAGGGGGCGGAGCTTCGCAGAGAAATTTTGCACCCACTTCGAATAGTGGGCGAACAGCCCAAGAGCGCGTTTCAGCGAAGCCCGATCGCTAGGCGGAGCCACATCGAGCAAAGGTCGCAGACGCTCCTTATCCGGAGAGACAGAGCCATGGGTCACGGTGTACCCCAGAAGAACTACAGTGCGTAGAGAGTAACGACACTTAGCCTCATTCATGGTTAGGCGATATTTCTGCACGACCTCGAGGAAGTGTTTCAGATTAGCGTCGTGATGCCCCTGGTCATACCCACAAACCGTAAGATTGTCCAGATAGACAAAGACATCGGTCAAGTTCTCCTTCGTAACGAGGTCATCCATAGCCCTCTGAAAACAAGCGACCCCGTTAGTTACCCCAAAAGGGAGTCGAGTGAACTGGTACAACCGTTGACCCGATTCAAAGGCTGTATAGACGCGATCAGCCCTAGAGATGGGGACCTGATGATACGCACTACGCAGATCGAGAGTGCTGTAAACGGAGTACAGGGCCACCTGGCGTACCAGTGCATCCATCCCCGGTAAGGGGTAGGTATCCAGCTGTGTAAAACGATTAATCGTCTGTGAGTAGTCGATTACCGTGCGCCGGCGATGGGCCTCACTTCGCACCACTAAGACTTGGGCCCGCCATGGCGACCGACTGGGTTCTATAATACCGTCCTTTAAGAGCTGGGCCGTTTCTTCCGCAATGAATTGCACGTCTGCGCGAGAGTAGCGGCGCGATTTTACGGCTACAGGGGTACAATCAGTGGTCAGGTTGGGGAACAGCGAGAGAGGCTCCACGTCCATCTGAGCGAGGGCGCACACAGCAAGCGTGTCCGGCCCGCCGAAGTCCATTTCCAAACGTCCATGTCGCTTAAGGAAATCGTGTCCTAACAGAACGTCGGCACATAACGCAGGTAATACCATGAGATACACGTCTGGGAACGTGCGTCCCTTTATCACAAGTTTCAATCGACATGCCCCTTTTGTGCTTGGATGGCAGTGATCCTCTACGGTGGATATTAAATGTCGTGAAAATCAACCACAGACACGACTTGTTCCTTGGGTAGGTTTAATATTATCATTTAGATCTGTGGTAACATCCTGTAAAATACATTCATGCAATAGACATTAGAATCGGAGTATTATATGGGCAATGTCCGATATCAATAGGCAAAGCAAAACAAGTGCAGCATATAGGGGCATACATACCATTCAAACTACAGGACTATATGTCACAGTAAGTGTCGCTGGAGTGTCCTTGCGCCGCGGTTGTCCCGGGTCTTATAGACGCCCCTTTAGTGGGATAAACGAGCACTCCCGGGTTCACCTTCAGTATAATTTCACTACAATGGCTCAAGCCACAAGCTTTAGGCACTCCTGTCTATAGTGGGAGAGGGGAGTACAGAGTTCCATTGATAGCAACATATCGACTGCATGAGTGAAGGAAGTTAGAAAACCAGGCTTGGATGTGTCCTTGCATGCTGCAAGCAGAGATCTTGTATGGAAGCGGAACATCATGGAAGATTGTCAAATGCTTGAGAATTATGTCCAGTGAGACGATCTTGACCACTTGTTTGAGATTTAGAGAATCCAGTCATTACTGATCAGGTCGAAGCAGCATCATATCTCAAGTTGAGTGACCGGGATGAAATCCAAACTAATGGCCAGAGATCAGGCTGTTTGTGAACAGGAAAGACAAGACATCAGCAGCCATGATGGATTCCATGGCTTTGCTTACAATTTGATGTAAGCTTTCTTCAACCCTGTAGTTGATATGATCTGTTCTTGCATCCTTCTTGTGTATGGGGTTGATTTTTGGTGACTTTCTGGCAGACAAGAATGTCAATATCATAGATTGGCTTTAACAATACTTTTCCTCGACATCGCCAGCTCCCATTATCATATTCATCTGAGGACCAATAACTGGGAGTCTGTGCAGAGCAACAACCAACACACCCGTGTCTGCAATGATGTGCACACTCTTTCCTGTTGCACTGATCTCCGCTGCATTTGACATCATGAGTGTGTCAGCTTCCTCGTGTGCTGATGCCTGTTGATGCTTGAGAATCTTCCATGTTGCTTTGTACATGCAAATGCGTCACTGAATCCATTGGTATCATCACTGCCAGGTAAGAGTGAGGGAGTCCTTTGTTTGATTGTTCGCCAGGAATCCCTTTGAGTCAGTAATAGGCATTGTATCGACAACATGGAAACCAGTTGTTGTTGGGGGGAGTCCTCACTGGCAACGTCTGGTGATATCCTTGGTAGTGTTCTGTCTGGCATAACCATCAAAGATCAGACGACAGCCTTCATAGTTCTTGTATCTGGTTTCTAGGGTTCTTGCAAAGGCCTCTCCCAGTTATTTGCAGGTTTAGGTTGACATTGAAGACATGAGTTCATGAACCGTGGACATGCCATCAATTACTAAGTATGTGTCTCTTCATCATGAACTGCCTAGCTTACGAGGACATGTACGAGTTCACTCTTGCTTGCACGTGGAATAAGGGAGCCATCGCTGTTCATCAGAGTGGAATTGATCGCCGTGAATTCGTGATTCGAAACCACATCTTCAAGGTCGATTTGGTGACTGGACTTTGCTATCATCGGCATTCCAGTAAATTTCGAACTTGTAGCTTTCAGTTCAACATGTATTCTTGCATCTTTCAACTTGATGGTTTTGTATGCATCCTCCCAGTTGAGAATGTTGACTTTCATCATGAGGTACCTTAGGTTTGTAGATCCACAAATGCGTTGTTCAGCAAAGGATTTGATGCTTGCTGTTCACAGTCTTCCATGTTCAGTGTGCCCTTTTCAATATGCTCAGGCATCACCTGTTTTGTCATCAAATTGTACAGCTTAGGTGATGTCAGCAAATGGATTACAGTGCTGCAACACCGCCAAAAGCTGTTTCCCACTATTCTCCCAGGGGGAAAATTTGGCTGATGTCAAGTGGTGGTGATGAGTACTGCATGTTGTTGACCTGCGAGTCGACTCCTCTCTCTCTCCTTGGCTAGTTTTATCATTTCTGGGGCACAAAGAGTATTTCAGGTGAGTTACTGGATTTCTGGTGATTCCCTTTAAACCACCATCACCTTTTAGAACTTTGTTCAGGAAGTCCTCTCCTTGATCAACCCCGGTTGCCTGTGAATGGGATGTCATTATTCATCAGAGAAAACTTACCTACCAGTAGTCTTTTCTCGGTGATTAGATCTGTGGCCATGGTGTTGAAAACTCTTGCTATTGTTACGGATTCGGCCATAATTATGGTTGTTATTGTTATCATTGTTGGTTCTAGATATTGGTTCAACGAGCGGTCCAACGTTGGAGCGGACATTGGTTCAACGATCGCCGGAGCGCACCAACTTCGCCTTGGAGGGGTGTAGAGACATTGTGGAGGGCTCGGTTCCATTTCCTGGGAGGGCCGTGAGTTTGGGGTTACGTTACCATCTCAAGATATTTATTGCATTGTGTTCTATTGTGTTATTCCCGTGTGATTTTTAATATATTATTTTGTTGATAACCATTGGTGTGGTTTCCTTATTGATTTGGATTGCTTCCTTTGGGGATTTCATGGAGGGTTTTAGTAGGGATTGATTTCGACACGGAATAACATATATATATCTTTCTGCCGGGGTTCCTCTCGGGGTCCGGGGGTTACCGAGACCAGGAGATTGCAGAGGACCCCGTAACACAATATATTACACTTTGTTTGTTTTTGGCATAATCCAGCCTGTTGCTGAAAAAGTATTTACACACATTTTCCAGAGATGCCAAGTACAGTATAGGAACAGATTGGGCTGCTTGAGTGAACGTGTGAAGTCAAGTATCGGCTGTGGTGCCATCTCTTGCTTCATATACATCCATGCCCATTGATACATTGGGGGAATTTGCTTGAACTCTTAACAAACTCAGCTAGCTGTTTTTTCAAGTTCAACTGTTCAATTACCATGAGAGAATGTTGACGGGCTTCCTGAATGCCTTCCCTTTGTTTGCATGCTCCTTGACTATCCATTCGTGCTGTCAGACAATGCTTCAGAAACAAAGGTCTTTCATTTCTGGAGTTCTGTAAATCCGAGATCAAAGAATACTTTCGATGTCTCATGGTAAAGAGAAGTTAATAATGAGCCTTGGTGGCCATTTTAATATCCAAATTAACTATATTAAAGGATTATTTATTGATCTGATAAAATGATAACTTGCTTCAGTGGATTCTCCATACTATAAAAATGTAATATTCACAGAAAAAAAAAATCACAATTTTATGTGGTCTGGATGCAAAGATCTATTTATTTATTTATTTATTTATTATACAAGATGGAGGCTCATGTAAGAGCTGACATCAATCACAAAAAAACAACAAGCGGACACACAAAACATACAATAAAGGGAGCGGGAGACAAGATGGGGAGAGAGAGAGGGAAGCACACAAGTATAACAGCAGAGAACAGTGACAACGGAAGATCTGTGGAAGGGAGAGGGCTTGGGGGTAGGAGGCGTGGGTTGGCGTGGGAAGGGGGTTGGGGATTGGGAGAGGTAAAAAACACATGGACACTGCTAAGACTTCCAAGAAAGCAGTCAGTATTTCAAAAAAGTGGAGCCTGGGGTGAATTAACAGGGTAGAAAAGATCAAGGTTTTGGATGGGGGAAGATAAGAGATGGTGGTGAAAAGCTGTTTTAAAGACCTGGAGGGAGGAGTGGGATTGAAGAGAGTGAGGGAGTTTGTTCCAGAGGCGGAAGAAAAGAGGAATGAAGGTGAGCAGAGAGTCTTGATTTTGGCAATCTCACCAGAAGAGGGTTACTGGCAGATCTTGTGCGACCTGTAGGAATTTTATTTAAGCAGATCTTGTGTGAATATAAAAGGTAAAACAACTCTAGCCATTTTGAAATTCAAGATGGCTGCCATAGGGGTCATTTTAAAAAATGGAACCAACCCTAGTTCTGCTATTTAAGGTATAAAGATGCCAAAAACATTGATTCTAAGAATGTAGCATAAAATTCGACAACACCAAGAATTGCTACATTACACACTCAGGCCGAGACGTTGAAGAGACCGATTCCTCTTTTGTTTCAAGTTGTCCTTATAACATCTCTCCCCTGTATTGTATTTTTTGGGGAGGGGAGGAGGAGGCAGGATTACAGTTATGTTATTCATATCAAAATTAGCAATCACCGGGGGTTGACTCAGCCTGTTATCCTTCCGAGGTCGGCAAATTGAGTACCAGTTCACTGGTAATTCCCTGCATGTCGCAAGAGGCGACTACATAAATTCTTCCTGGGAATTCTTCCAAAGCAAACTGCTCTCTCTCATGCACAGATTTATCCCATCTCGTCTTCTGTTGTCATACCCTTCCTCCCGTCCATGGTACATGGAATCTTGTGGTGAGGCTATTGCCCAGAAACAACTTGCTTTCGTCTCCTGGAAAGCAAATCCAACGGAAGGAAATCTCATTTCCTTTCACAAAGCCCGAAACAAGTGTGTGTCCACCCTCAGGAGAGCCAGGAAACAATATCTCTCCGTTCTCAGGACCGAACTCTCTTATCTGTCTCCCTCTTCCAAATCCTGGTGGCGTCTGGTCAAATCTGTTTCTGGTGTTTGTTCCCCCTCCATCCCCTCCCTCACCTCAAATGGCCACACGGCTGACTCCGCACGTGAAAAAGCTGAATGCCTCAACTCTGTGTTTGCCTCTAAATCTTGTGTCCCAAACCCATCCCTCTCTGTACCCACCATACCCAGTCGTACCCAGCTGCTCCTGGACTCTGTGTCCTTTCCTCCTGACAAGGTGGAAAAGTTTCTGTCAACCCGCGACTCGGATTCTGCAACTGGACCTGACGGCATCAGCCCACGGGTCCTAAAATCCTGTTCTTCCGCTCTTTCACTCCCTCTCTCTGTTCTCTTCACCCTCTCTTTTGCTCAAGGTCATCTTCCATCTGCTTGGAAATCTGCCAACATCACCGCTTTGCACAAAAAAGGTGTAAAAACAGATCCCAGCAACTACAGACCAATCAGCCTTCTCCCAATTATCAGCAAAGTCATGGAATCCATCATTGCTTCAGATATGAAATCTTTCCTCTTCTCCAATGGCTTGATCTCTGATCATCAATTTGGTTTCAGACCTGGACACTCTACTCTGGACATGCTGCTTCTGCTTTCTCAACAATGGATGGAGGTCCTCAATGCCAAACAGGAAATTAGAGCAGTCTCCCTTGACATATCACGTGCCTTCGATACGGTCTGGCACCCCGCTCTGCTCACCAAACTCTCCTCTTTTGGTATCCATGGAAATCTCCACGTATGGCTGGTGGACTTCCTCTCTAGTCGTAGTCAACGTGTGGCCCTGAATGGGTTTCTCTCATCTCCTCTTCCTGTTCAGGCTGGAGTTCCACAAGGCAGTGTTCTGGGCCCTGTGATTTTTCTGGTCTTCATCAATGATCTCTCTGACTCTCTTGAAAATCCTCTGTATCTCTTTGCTGATGACTCTACTCTCTGTCGCTCCATTCTTCATCCCTCAGATCGGCAGTCTGCAGCCTCCTCACTCTCTGCAGACCTGGACAAAATCACAGACTGGGCAAACAAGTGGAACATGTCTTTCAATCCTGACAAATCTCACACTCTTACGATGTCTCTCCGAAAAGACCGACTGGACAACCCTCCCATCCACTTTCTGAATAATCCTCTCCAAGAAGTTCTGTCACTCAAGCTTTTGGGTCTCACTATCTGCCATGATCTTTCCTGGGAAAACCACATTTCAAATCTGGCCTCCAAAGCCAGTCGCCGACTGGGCATCCTCCGTCGTGCGAAGTCCTTCCTTGGCACACCTGAGCTCCTCACCACATACAAGGCTTTCATCCGCAGCTCAATGGAATACTGCTCTCCCCTCTGGGCTGGTGCTCCTGCCTCACACCTAGCTCGTCTTCACGCTGTTGAAACCAAAGCATTCAGAATCATTGGAATCTCCCGCGATGAAGCTAACTCCAAGGGCCTCTCACTCACTCACCGCAGGCAGGTTGGTGGTCTTTCCGTCTTCTACCGACTCCTCTCTGGCCTTGCCCCCCCCAGCTCTCTCTGGGCTCTGTCCCGCAAATATTCCTACAGTCGCACAAGATCTGCCTGCAACCCTCTTATGGTCAAACTGCCAAAATCAAGACTCTCTGCTGAGCTTCACTCCTTCATTCCTCTTTTCTCCCACCTCTGGAACAAACTCCCTCACTCTCTTCAATCCTACTCCACCCTCCAGGTCTTTAAAACAGCTGTTCACCACCATCTCTTATCTTCCCCCATCCAAAACCTTGATCTTTTCTACCCCCGCTAATTTCACCCCAATTCCACTTTTTTGAAATACCAACTTCTGTCCTGGAAGTCCTTGGTGTCCTTGTGTTTTATACTTCTCCCTCCCCCCCCCCCCCCTTCCCATGCCTCCTCCCCCCAAGCCCTCTCCGTTCCACACATCTCCCTGCTCTCAAATGTTGTGTTTGTGTGCTTCCCCTTCTCTCCCCATCTTGTTTTCCGCTCCCTCTTGTTATATATTTTGGTTGTCTGGTTGATTTGTTTGTGAAGTAAATGTTAGCTCTTTCACGAGCCTCGATTCAGTATACAAAAAAAACAAAAAACAAAAAAAAACAGGGTTGGTGGCAGGAAGGGCATCCGGCCATAAAACATTGCTTCAAAAAGGGGACCACCGTGCCCAAAAATGGCCAACCGCCGCTCTGCGGAGAAAAAATGGCCTCTAAAGGATGATGTATGTCAGGCTAATTAATATTGTAGTTCTGAATCAATTTCTTTAATTTTAGCAAATTAAGCGATTATGTTGAATGTACCTGCTTTTTTCTTTTTCTTTTTTTAGGAAGGTGTGATTGTGGAAGGCGTGAGATGTCGACAGCAGTGGAATGTCAGTGGTGTGGGGAGACAAATGTATTTTTCTTTCATACAAAGGTGTGATTGTGGAAGGTGTGAGATGCCAACACCACTGGAATGCCAGTGCTTTTAGGAAACGGACAAAATACGCAACAAGATGGAGGAAATCAGAATGTAATGCATAACTGATCTCCATGAGGGGTTTGTGGCCAACTGTCTCAATGGACATCATTTGTTGGTTTCCCTTTACAAATATGTACAGCATGAGGATGCCATTGACAAGAATGAGCCCATGCACAATTGAGACTTTTTTCTATTCGAAACCGTAACTTTTTACCTGATATTTAACCTTTAACCTTTATATTCACCTGTTCATTCATAAAGTCCTTGCAAAATGTTTGTTTTTTTAACTTGCACAACAACAATATGTTAAGAGGGAACAGCCATGAAGGGCGGAACAGTAAGCAGTTTCATTCGGGCAGTCAGGAAAACGAATTTATTCCGTTGAAGAAAGTACAGCTATTTGAATGTTATTAGTCCCCTACCGGTGCGCACCGGAGGGGACAATAGGTTTGCACTCCGTCCCTCCGTCCGTCACGCAAAGAACAGTTTTCCGGACTTTTTTTCTAAACGCTTAACGCTAATGATTTCAAACTTGGCACATGGTTTCCTCATGATAATTTACAGATCAAGTTCGAAGTTCACGACGTTTCGATCATTTTTTTCAAAGTTATGGCACTTTGAACTTTGAGAATTCTGATAATTCTGATGATCCTTAACTCAGTGCCATTTTAAGTTTTAATTTCATTTAAAAAAGATTTTCTCTGCAATAATTGGACCGATTGAGATCAAATTTTCACCGTACCGGGAACTCGGTCTGTAGAATATTTTAATGGTAATTATGACGTCACAGATCACGTGGTTCGGCCGCCATATTGTTTTTCATGAAAACACGAAAACACCTTTTTCTCTGCAACGGTTGAACAGATCGAGGCCAAACTTTGCAGGCAGAATTGCATACCCATGACGAACAAAAAAGTCACCGAGCATGACGTCATGCATCACATGGTTTCAGAGTTATGACGTTTTTAAGCATGAACCTTTAAAACCGAGCTCCTCCCTCATTTTTGATCCAATCGAGGGGAAACTTTACAGATCTGTTCAGCATGTCAGTCTACTAAAATGTCTTTTTCGAATTTGCGATAGGGCACGTGGTTTGGCAGATATCGTTAATGAAACGAAAATATTTAAAAAATGGATATCTCTTGAATCGCTACTACCTCAGACCGTGAGTTGGTAATTATATAATTCACACAGTGCAATACGTGCAGGCCGCTCCACGGAGCGACCTTGCAGGCTTATCAAGGAGGCGAGGCGTGACACACGTGTCTCAGCATACCTCAGATCAAGTTTGAAAACCAGCATCAACCGTGCATAAATTTGCATATTCGATCATTTTTGACAAAGTTATGGCACTTTGAACTTTGGTAGGGGACATGTATTGCAGCGCAATACTCAGAATGCTTGTTTTGTATTTAGAAATGTAGGTGCATGCGTAATTTAAACAACAGAGGGCAGCAAGTTCACAGACTGACGAAGCACCAGGCAACTAGGTGTGGGATTGATGGTGGGATGATGAAGTTGGAGTTTGGGACGGTAACTAGGTGTGGGATTACAGAAGTATATGCTTGACTAAGGAGGGCTTTTTGTGAGGGTTTAAAGCACATATAAATGCTTACATCCGGCCGGCCTATCAATAGGGAACTATTCGTCGTTAGAGCACAATATAAATACACCATACATTTCCTTCCTCTCATTTCTCCTTATCGTGTTCATTAATTCCCTTTCTCTGTTATTGCATTCCGTTTGTACACACCATGACTTCTCTCTTCCCTAATTCTTAATTTTATACAGAAAAAAGGAACAAAGTTCAGTATGTGAAGCCACCATAGGCTAATACAGTGAGTGTGTTGTAGTGTTGTTTCTTCTTACACTGAGTGTAAAGATGTTATAAGAACTGAGATACAATAAAATGAAGGAAAGCATGACTGACTGAAAGGGATATATGTATAAACAAGCATTCTGAGTATTGCGCTGCAATACATGTCCCCTACCGGCAGTCTGTCGTCCGGAAAACTGTTGGAGAAATTACCAAAGTTCAAAGTGCCATAACTTTGTCAAAAATTATCGAAACGTCGTGAAGGTCGAACTTGGTCTGTATCTTATCATGAGGAAACCATGTACCAAGTTTGAAATCATTAGCATTTAGACTTTAGGAAAAAAAGTCCGGAAAACTGTTCTTTGCGTGACGGACTGACAGACAGACGGACAGACGGACAGACAGACGGACAGACGGACAGACGGAGGGACGGAGTGCAAACCTATAGTCCCCTCCAGTGTACACCGGTAGGGGACTAATAAATGAGCACTATATAAATTATACAAAATACTAGGAAGACTAACTTGAAGTTGAATTTGTCCAAATGTTATTCTTTAATAGTTTTCAGTTGCCTTCAATCTATATAAATAATACGACAGCGTCTGTCCCTTCGATCGCGACATTGTTTGTCATGATTTTGTATCCGCTCTCTCACCACTTTTCCCAGAATCACCAAACTTCACAGGCATAATTAATAATGTCTTGCAATTCTGCTGACAGAATTCAATTCACTTTCAACTTTTATTCTGTTTGGCACAGCAGAAAGTAGACTTTTGCTCAAGTATTCACGATGCTGGTTCACAGCACGGCATTCCAGTGGGCAGTGCTTCAAGGCCAACTGGATTGCTGTTATTGCTTTATGATCCCCCCTTCCTATCAAATACACTTTCACATCACCCATCCTTAACGGATATATCCTATTCTCAAATAGCCAAACCTATTCTTCCTGTTCAGTAAATTCATCCTAAATTCAGAAAGCGGTATGAAGAAGATTCACATTTTGTTATACATCAATATTACATCTTCAATGTACAATTAAATGCTTTACAAGTCTATTTATTTGGCCTTCTCAAAAGGAATAAAGATAATATTACTATTTATGGTTGTTAAAATTTCAACAATGAAGGCTTTTCCTCACCATCCATGAATCTGCTGCAGTAGAGAAATTGCACTGGCTCGATTCAGCAGTAAATACTGAGCTTTATTGGCCAGAGAGAGATTCTTAATCCTGCTAGAATCTGATGAGCAAAAAAGAAAGGAACAAGGAAACAAAATAAATAAATATATACATATATGTGTATATACATATATACTTTATACAGGATGTTTCAAAAAGATTGATACAACTTTGACTTCCTGCCATTTCTTTGTTTTTTGACCTATGCCATTTTCTTTTTAAGGGTTTGGTGGTGTTATCGTGGTATTTGTTCTTTGGGATTTTTAGCTCAGTAGCTCAACTATGCCATGACAGTGGAGCAGAAGACAAAAGTGGTGGCTCTGTGGTACGAGACTAAATCATATGTAGACACCCGCCAGAGGTTCTATAGGGAATACGACCTCAGAACACGTCATGAACCCACAAATTGTGCCATTCAACGTATTGTGAAACATTTTGAGCACAAGGGTACAGTGCACAACCAGAGCAAGGGCAACAGTGGCAAGCCAGCATCAGTAACCAAGAGCCAAGCCAGCATCGACGCAGGGCGGGATTCTGCAGGGCACAGTCCCAAGAAGTCCCACCGCTGGTGCTCCCAGGAGCTGGCCATCAAACTAACATCAGTCTGGCGTATCCTCACTAAGGAACTAAAGCTTTTCCCATGCATCATCTCTATTAGGCATAAACTGAGTTCAAGTTCAAGATTACATGAGAAGGAGACTTGATATGTGCAATTGGCTCAGTGACAGAATGGAGCGGTACCCAAACTGGATCAACCTGATGTGGTTCAGTGATGAAGCCCATTTCCACTTGAACAGTGCCATGAACAACCACAACAACATTTTTGGGGGGGGGGGGGGGGAGGAGGGGGTGGGTGGTGGGGAGGAGAACCACCTGAGACCTACAGGAAAGTTGGACAGAACTTTGGAGTCAAGATCAATGCCTGTCTGAACCGTGGAGGGGCACACATCGAGAACGTCAATTACAAGGATTTTGCGGAAATGCCAATTTCAGACGTTGGCCTCTCACAAACTCCAGCAGTGACTTATTGCAATAGCAATCAGTGATAGAAAATATGATGTGGCAAACTTTCAAGAAATGTTTGGTTCACGTTCCTGAGGTTTCTGTTTCTTTGTAAATAAACGTTTAATGTATCACTCTTTTTGAAACAGACTCTGTGTATTTACATATATTGTCGTGTGGACGGCTCTCAGCGAAGACAGAGCGTCCACGGATGGAATTGAGCTTAACGAGGCGACAATCAATTCAATGGCGGATCATACGGGAGACGGAATGGAGAATGCCGCTTACCTTTACGGTCCGATGTCTTCTCCCTGTGGAAATTAACTCATGAACGAACACAGAATTTATGGTACAAAAATAAATATTTATTAAATGGAACCGAGAACAATGAAATGCGACGAAAGATAAATGTTCTAAATCGTAACACCTCACTTCAAATACACGGACGAAGGAATATTCAAATAAAAGAATCGTCGTGTTGTGTTCTGTGGTGCGCCTTATCTGTCTGGATGTGTGATGTCGGCCAGGCTCCGTCCGGCTCCGATGTTGGCACAAAGCAGCCTCCGTCCACCTCGTCCGTGTGCTGCTAGGCCCCGAGCCACCCGCTCACCCCGGTCCCATCTGCTCAGCGGCACGCCTCGCTCGCCCGCTCGTCGTTCGCACGCGAGGTCCCATTTGCTCGTAGCACCAAGCCTCGCTCGTACGCTCACACCAGGAGAGGATGATCGTCGGCACCCCAACGTCTCTCCAACGTCCACCACGTGTAAGTCCAAATGGGAACGAGAAGCAAGGGTAGAAGGGAGGTCCAACCGGGGAGGAAGCCGAAACGAGAAGGGCAAGCGCAAAGGGACAGTCCAACGCAAGAGGGCAAAAGGAAGAGCGAAAATGCCGGCGAGCGAGAGGTTTTACTCGCCGTCACGTGATGTCAGCCCTCCTCTCCTCCAACCAGCGTGGTGCCCCTCGACTTCTCGAATCTTCTGATCTCCTCCGTCCCCTCCCATTGGCCGAGACTTGGCGCCCTGCTCCCATGCCATTGGTCGGTGGCCAATCACCAGTCCTTCTTTACTTTCCAATCGGTGCTCTTGGTGTTGCTCGCCCTTCCCCCCTCCTGTCAATCAAGAGTCCTTCTGGGCATGGCTATTGCCTGCCTTGCACGATGTCTGCCTGCCATGGCGCCGTTGTACGCGGCCACTTCCTGCTTGTCTTTCCGGTCAGTCCTTATGGCGGCGGGGGATTAATTAATGTGTGCACTAATGGGGCTAACTAAGTGTCTATGGTGCTGTGCCAAAAGGGACAACGGGATAGCGACAGGGGGGATGACATACAAGGGAATTTTACCCATAATCCCTGAACTAATTAGCATGCCCCACCCCCTCGAAAGAGGGACAAATATCCAATTTATCCGACATCCGGGCTACAGGTCCCTGACTTACTGTACATCGAGATGGTTCTTCTATCACGATCATCGGAGCACCTACCTATGCAGATCTACCTGGATCTAGATATTCCCCCCTACCCCAAATTCATAACGATATATATATTGCAAAACAAAGCTCTTTCGACATGATAAATGCAACACATCTTTAAGCAGTGTGTGTGCACGTGCACGGCTTAGCCTCAGGCCTGGGTGACTTCGGCAGGGCATACTCGATTCTGTTTTAAAGATCAAGGATGTAAAGGTCAAAATTAAAAGACAGTGGAGCTGCTGACCATGTTTTTGCTCTTGTTATGAGATAGTCAGGACGATATACCACACAATCGTTTACGCGTGACCACACAATCATTTCGTTGTGTCCATGCCAACCTCATTGGTTTAATATAGTATTCAACTTCCGAGCATGATGGAGCAGTGAGACAGCTCCAGCTGTTATGGGACATGATCTGTGCATCACCCCTTCGCACGACCACAACTCCACCTCCTGGTTGATGGGCAGTGAGGCAGAGACAACGTGCTTGTGTGGCAAACAGCCATTGTCACTCACAGATCGGGCATCTTTTATGGGATGTGATCTGTGCCTCACTGCTTCATCACGCCATGAGGTTTAATAACAACAATACAACAATAATATATATCCATATGAAGGAAAGCTTGACTAAAAGGGATGTATGTATAAATAAATGAGCACGATAAAAATATACATACATTTGATATATATATATCCACCATTCCACCATGTGTCAGCCATTTGAGGTGGGGTGTAGAGGGTATATTGGCAATTCCTTTTCTGCATTTCTTGCTAGGCTGGGAGTGTGTGGGACAGAAAGAAGGAGGATGTGTGACAAGGTGGCCCAGGTTGCCTTGAAAGGCTCATTTTGGATATGGAGGAAGTTTATGGAGGCACGTCGAACGGTGTAGGTTGGTTGTGTGTGTGTGTTTTTTTGTTTGTTTGTTTTTTGTTACCATTATTACTTCTTATTTTGTGTATATGAGTGAGTGGGTGAGGGTGTGTGTTTTCGCATGAATTAATTTTTGCACGAGTGTGTGTTTTTGTGTGTTGAGTGGTGTATGATGTAAGTGTAGGTGGTTGTTTGGTTGGTGTTCTGTATGTATGTGTGTGTATGGGTGTGTATGTGTGTGTATGAATGATCTGGTGTGTTTTATTGGTGAGTGGTGAAGGGTATAAAGGTGGGTGTTTGAGTGTTCCACCATGTTTGTTTGGTGCTGTGGATTCTGGATGTGGAGGTGGTGTTGTTGTTGTTGTCGTTGTTGTTGTTGTTGTTGTTGTTGTTCGCACTGGCTGGGGGTGGGGGTATGTACGCATCCAGATGCAGTTGCTGCATGTGGATGTGTACGTGCCCCTGCTGGCCCACCTTCGATGACCGTATCGAGGTTGAAGGGCCGAAACGGGATGATGCTGAGGACCTCGACTGAGGACCCGGTCAGTGCGGCACACTTGTGACCAGGTGTGTTTTGAACTTTTATATATACATATATATATATATATATATATATATATATATATATATATATATATATATATATACTGTATATAGATATATATATTGTTACAGACGCGGTTGTGGATGTTGGTTTACCGAGCGGTTTGGTATGACCACGTCTGCACAGTTTACCCGATTCCACTCGAACATTGCCGAGTCGCGCTACGCTGAATCAATGATGGAAAGGGACACAACGGCTGGGATTAAAATGACACGACACCAAGGGTTCAGTTCTCAAGACCTCCGGAGGAGGTTATATTAGGGCGGAAGGTCAGATTACAACTACAAGAGGGACAGCATAGAAAGACAGGCACTTAGACACACTTATCTTATTCCCGACAGACCACAGATAAACAGGACAAAAACTGACTCACACGGGGATTGATGGCAAGGAAAGCGGGTATTCGATGGCCAGCACAAGGTGCACCTTGTGCTCAGGGACAGGATAGCGCGGCCCAAAAGATGCAGGAGGTCTCTCAGCGCTCGGAGGTAGTGACTTCTCTTTCTCCAAGCTGGGGGCGCATCTCCCGTCACGTCCGGTAAGTGGCCGCGTATATCCGGCGGGGAGTGACACGCCCTCGGCTCGTTAGCTCCGCCCCAGATGGAATCGGCCCGTTGCTTCTCATTGGGTGCGTGCGGGGGGGTTACCGGCTCCGCCCTTGACGAGGGGCTGACAAGGAGCCCCTTCGTGGTAACCCCGTCGGAGCGCATGGTCAATGGCAGCTAACCGAGCCGGTGTGAGGACGCACACTCCCCCGCGCCGCGCCGTTGTTGTAGTTGTTGTTGTAGTTGTTGTTGTAGTTGTTGTTTGGGGAAGAAGATGGGAGGAGGTATGGGAAGGTCCTAAACTCACTACTGGTGCCATATAATCACATTCTGGTGCAACGAAGAGTCAGAATTAATGGAAACGAGTCCTTAACTGACATAGACTAAGAATAACTAGCAAGATGTCCGAAAGTTGTCTACGTGAGATGCGGTGGACCTGGGCACGACATTTAATGGGGGAAAAAGGGGAAGGTCGGTTCTACAGAGTGTTATCTATCTATAATTCCAGTAATCTCTGTGTGTATGTTTGTATGTTTGTATGTTTGTATGTTTGTATGTATGTATGTATGTATGTATGTATGTTTGTCTGTGACCGCTGTTTCTCGACAACTACCGGTCCGATATACTTGAAACTTGCCAGGTATATTGCTGGGGACCCGAGGATGTGCCTTTTCAAGGTTTCATATTAATCGGAGAAGTAGTTACCGAGCTATGTCCAAAAAACGATTCAACCAATCAGAGAGCAGCGAGCTATCACGTGTGCCGAACGTGGCGAACAGACTCTGCCTCGGACGGCACATTTGAGAGCGTATTCATTTATTTCACGTTGGAAAACTATGTTGCCGTTAAACTATGTTTTAAAACTAATTAAAACTAATTTGCGATTCATCGTAACTGCGATTTGCGACCTTCCGGACAGTGAAGACTGCACTTCCGGCAGCCAATCACAGAACGCGTTGTTGCGGTTGTGAGAGCGAGCCGAGCCCAGCGCGTGTGCCATTACGGTTCGTAATTCGATTTCTTCCGGAGAATTCTATAATTTCTCGATTTCTTATGCGCATTATTTCTCCCAATTCAGTCAGAGCGAAGGGCGGAAGCGAAGAGCGTTGTTTTTTTTGTTTACGGGCGTACGGGCGGGGTAGAGCGTACGGGTAGCGTTTTTTTTTTTTTTTTGGCAAGGAACGGGCACCCACGTACGGGCATGCCCTAGTTTACAGGCAATGGGACTAGGGAATGGGGGATTGGGGATAGTTGGGGAGTGAGTATTGGGGAAATAGGGGAGTATTTACAAGCGGATATTGAGGCCAAGTCCCATATCCGCAACAATATATACATACATACATACATACATACATACATACATATATATATATAAATAAATAAAATATTGGCACCCTTGCACTTTTTTCAAATAATTCACAATTTTCTCTAAACATAAGTTCAAATTGACAAAAGTATTTGGTCTCCACAATTCTTTATTTCACTGTTAATATTACAGAACCTTTGTTTTTGATTCAGAACTTAATATATCCTTTTAAATCAGAAAATAAAAAGAAATGGCATTGACAAAATTATTGACACCTTCGACGTAATATTTGGTGGCACAGCCTTTGGACAAAATAACTGCAGTCAAGCGCTTCCTATAGCCATGAATGAGCTTCATATATATATATATATATATATACATATATATATATATACAGACTTGGCATTTAATATGGAATATTTTTTTTTCTTGACTTGGGTTTACTTTCTGAACTCAGTATATCAATCTGGTGAGTTTCTTTTACCCTTCGGTGATGTCTTTCTTGAAAGAACCATGTCGCTGATTGTCTTTCACAGCAAGAAGTCAATAACAGGATTATATCACAGGTGGCATGACAAAAATGTAAGGACAGGTACATTTGACGATTGGCTTCACAATCTGGTATATAAGGGTTGTTGCGTTCTGTATTAGTGGAAAACAACTGCTGCACGTCTACAAATATTATTGCCGCTTCCTCTGGAGATGGTCCGTCAACTTGACAATGCTGTTTGTCATGGAATGGTGGCTTCACGAAATTCTGGCATGAAACAGCATGCTATTGCTCGGCAGTATGGCATCACTCAAGGTCAGGTGTCAAAGATCCTGAAACGAAATGCTCAGAGGGGTGTCCCTACTCCAATACCGAGGCCAGGACGTCCACGCAGAACCACAAGGAGAGATGATCGCCAGCTGCACCGGTTAGTCTGCAATGGCCGTACCAAGTCAGCTAATCGGCTTAGGGTTGAGTGGCAGCAACTGACAAATGTGCCTGGATCCAGAAGGCTAGTCAACCAACGACTGGTTCAAGCAGGCTATCGTGCCAGGCGTCCCCTGAGAAAGCCACGCCTGACCAGACAACACAGCCAGCGCCGATTGCAGTGGGCCAGAGAGCACCGTCAATGGCAGCCAGGACACTGGAATCACGTGACCTTCAGTGACGAGTCTAGATTTCTGATCTATCGTCAAGATGGCCACGTCCGAGTGTGCAGACAAGTGCATGAAGCCCACAACGAAGATTGTCTCGTGCCAAGAGTCCAAGCTGGAGGTGGTGGGGTGACCGTTTGGGCTGCTTTTCATGCAGGGGGCAAAACTGACCTGGTTGTTCTGAATGGAAACCTAAACCAGTTCAAGTACAGGGTCATTCTGGAAGAAACATTGCTTCCATTTGCTTGTGCAGCCTTTCTAGGAAACTTTGTCTTCCAAGATGACAATGCACGGCCTCATCGTGCTCGCATGATCCAACACTTTCTTGCTGACCGTGGTGTAGAGCATATGGAGTGGCCTGCCATGTCCCCGGATATGAATCCGATAGAGAACTTGTGGGCAGAATTAACGCGTCAAATCGACAACTTGGACCAGCAGGTTACCTCTGTGTGTGAATTGCAGCAGACTATTGTCATTGCATGGCAAGCGATTCCTGTCCAAACCTTGGCAAATCTCGTGAACAGCATGCCTCAACGTGTACGTGCTCTCATGAATGCTCGTGGGGGTTACACGAAGTACTGAACTGTAATTTTACTGTCCGTAATCCCAGTCATAATTTAGCTTTTGTTTTTGTTGAAATTTTTTTTGGCTAATGTGCAAAATAAAGAGATACTTCTGGAAAACGTACAGAAGTTTAACACAGTACTGTCCGTGAATCGAGTTCGATATTAGTTTACATCACTTTCAAGGATCAATTTATTTGCTTCGAAATGTCAAATGTGGTTTGTTTCTTTTAAAGGTCACATTAACAAAATCTAGAATAATTTCAACATAATTCCAATGAACTTTTTGTTCTAAGCCATCTTGAAAAGTAAGTTCACCCCCAAAAAAAAATATTCCATATTAAATGCCAAGTCTGTATATATATATATATATATATATATACTACTCAAAATAAGTTAAGGGTCAAAAATATTTGTGCATATAAATATAAGCTAACGAGCTAAAATGGTGACGACGAATGACAAAATAATTCTTTGATGGCTCAAGAACAGAAAACACAAAACAGAAACTTTTGATTAGACACTAGTTTATTACCCTGATGAAAAAAAGTCATGCACCCCCCAAAATGATGTTCACCCAAGTCGCAGAAGCTTCAGTAACTGGTGTAGCCAACGTTAGTATTCACACATTCTTGACAACGTTGGCGCATGCTGTTCATCAGGCGTTGGAAACAATGTTGAGGGATCGCTTGCCATTCCGCGACTAATCGCTGAGCCAGTTGCCGGAGGTTGACAGCAGGGACGTGATGTGATCGAACTCGCCGCCCTAGTTTATCCCACGCATGCTCAATGGGTGACAAGTCGGGTGAATATGCAGGCCAATCCATGTGCTGAACGTTCTGCTGCTGCAGGAAGTCGGCACCACCCTGGCACGATGAGGTCTTGCGTTGTCGTCCTGGAACCAAGCTCCTGGTCCAATCCGCTGCAGAAGTGGCATTACCAGAGGTTGAACAATCTCGTTGAGATAACGCTGACCAGTCAAATTTCCGTTGACGACGTACAGAGGGGTTCTGTAGTTCATGGATATCCCCACCCACACCATCACACTTCCTCCTCCAAATGGTAGACGTTGAGCAACGTTGAGATCAGCAAATCTCTCGCCTTGACGACGATAAACACGAGCCCGGCCATCATTGAACTGGAGCGAGAAGCGGGACTCATCTGTGAACATTGTCTCTGCCCACTGACCTCGGTTCCACCGGATATGACGTCTGCACCAATCTTGGCGAGCCCTTCTGTGACGGTCAAGTAGCGGTGGTCGGACTGCAGGACGTCGGCATCGCAAACCTCGGTCTCGCAGACAATTCCTAATGGTCTGGTCAGACACGTTGGTGCCTCTGGGAGCTCTGAGTTGATCCCGAAGATGCTCTGCGGTCACAAAGCGCTGTCGCAACGCCGTCATCAGGAAGCGGTCTTCTCGTGCTGTTGTTGATCGGGGTCTTCCAGAACGGGGGCGATTCTGAACAGCATTAGTTGTCTTGAACCTCTGCCAGAGTCTGCCGATAATGCCTTGGCTTACATTTAGACGCTGAGCCACAGTTCTCTGAGTTTGTCCATCTTGCAGCCAGCCAATGGCCCTTCCCCTGTCTTGGATGCTGAGTTGTCGTCGAACCATCTTCAAATTTCAAATGATGATGAATGGAAAATGCTCAGCCATTTTATTGCTAAAAGTGGCATGCATGGAATGACACTCATGCAAAACACGTGCAAATGGTGCATGAGGTGTCACAATGGGTGTTTCGAGGCAGTTTGTCAGTTTAGTCTGACTAAGTTCGTGCTTCAAATCCATGAAAAGGAAATCTGGGTTAACTTAAAAGTTTCTAAAGATAAGTGCATGATTGCATGTCCCATAATAACGTGATGTCTATAGTCCAAATGACAACCTAAAGGGGAATATTCTAACCCTATCTGGCTTAAAAAGACATACTTACAATAATGATCAAAAAATTTCCTTTGACCCTTAAATTATTTTGAGTAGTATATATACATACAGGGTGAATCAAAAGTAGCGCCCGCGCCCAATTTCTGTTTTTTCGGCTGTCAGATTCTTTCTGGGATGTCATGTTGTTAATAATTGTCTTGCAGATTATTAATTTTCTTAATTTATTTATTTTTGTTTTTGTTTGCAGGTTATTGCTGAGAGTTTGGAAAGTTACTGAATTTGCACCAAATTGAACCATGAATTACCTTTCAATGAATCAACGCATTGCGGCCGTGAAACATTACTACAAATGCAATGAACAACCAACGATGGCGGCACGCCGTTTGGCACAGGAATTCGATATTAACCCACCCCAGGGAAGAAACATAAGATTGATTGGCGAGAAATTTGAAGCAACAGGGTCGGTAGCCACTGCAAAGAAATCCGGTCGTCCGAAAACGAGGGAGGGCACTTTGAAAATTGCAAGTAAAACAGCTTGGTACACTTCCGTAATAATTTTCCCCCGAATAAATGGTTAGATAAACATGTCATTCATTTATTTCTACCTTCTTGTACACTGTAATACAAATAGCAAACAAACAATCAACTGACAGATATATATATACAGTGGGGAGAACAAGTATTTGATACACTGCCGATTTTGCAGGTTTTCCCACTTACAAAGCACGTCAAGGTCTGTAATTTTTATCATAGGTACACTTCAACTGTGGAAGACGGAATCTAAAACAAAAATCCTGAAAATCACATTGTATGATTTTTAAGTAATTAATTTGCATTTTATTGCATGAAATAAGTATTTGATCACCTACCAACCAGTAAGAATTCCGGCTCTCACAGACCTGTTAGTTTTTTCTTTAAGAAGCCCTCCCATTCTCCACTCATTACCTGTATTAACTGCACCTGTTTGAACTCGTTATCTGCATAAAAGACGTCTCCAGACCGTCTCCGACCACAAAGACCGCAAAGACCGACCACAAAGCCGTCTCCAGACCTGTCCACACTCAATCAATCAGACTCCAACCTCTCCACAATGGGCAAGACCAGAGAGCTGTCTAAGGACATCAGGGACAAATTTGTAGACTTGCACAAGGCTGGGATGGGCTACAGGACAATAGGCAAGCAGCTTGGTGAGAAGGCAACAACTGTTGGCGCAATTATTAGAAAATGGAAGAAGTTCAAGATGACAGTCAATCTCCCTCGGTCTGGGGCTCCATGCAAGATCTCACCTCGTGGAGCCTCAATGATCATGAGAAAGGTGAGGGATCAGCCCAGAACTACACGGCAGGACCTGGTCAATGACCTGAAGAGAGCTGGGACCACAGTATCAAAGAAAACCATAAGTAACACACTACGCCGTCATGGATTAAAATCCTGCAGCGCACGCAAGGTCCCTCTGCTCAAGCCAGCGCATGTCCAGGCCCGTCTGAAGTTTGCCAATGACCATCTGGATGATCCAGAGGAGGAATGGGAGAAGGTCATGTGGTCTGATGAGACCAAAATAGAGCTTTTTGGTTTAAACTCCACTCGCCGTGTTTGGAGGAAGAAGAAGGATGAGTACAACCCCAAGAACACCATCCCAACCGTGAAGCATGGAGGTGGAAACATCATTCTTTGGGGATGCTTTTCTGCAAAGGGGACAGGACGACTGCACCGTATTGAGGGGAGGATGGATGGGGCCATGTATCGCGAGATCTTGGCCAACAATCTCCTTCCCTCAATAAGAGCATTGAAGATGGGGCGTGGCTGGGTCTTCCAGCATGACAACGACCCGAAACACACAGCCAGGGCAACTAAGGAGTGGCTCCGTACGAAGCATCTCAAGGTCCTGGAGTGGCCTAGCCAGTCTCCAGACCTGAACCCAATAGAAAATCTTTGGAGGGAGCTGAAAGTCTGTGTTGCGCAGCGACAGCCCCGAAACCTGAAGGATCTGGTGAAGATCTGTATGGAGGAGTGGGCCAAAATCCCTGCTGCAGTGTGTGCAAACCTGGTTAAGAACTACAGGAAACGTCTGATCTCTGTAATTGCAAACAAAGGTTTCTGTACCAAATATTAAGTTCTGTTTTTCTGATGTATCAAATACTTATTTCATGCAATAAAATGCAAATTAATTACTTAAAAATCATACAATGTGATTTTCAGGATTTTTGTTTTAGATTCCGTCTTCCACAGTTGAAGTGTACCTATGATAAAAATTACAGACCTTGACGTGCTTTGTAAGTGGGAAAACCTGCAAAATCGGCAGTGTATCAAATACTTGTTCTCCCCACTGTATATATATATATATATATATATATATATATATATATATATATATATATATATATATATATATATATTGTTACGTGGTCCTCCCGGTAACTACCTGGTCTTGGTGACCCCCGGACCGTGGGAGGGACCCCGCCAGAAAGATATATGATTTATACGCTTTCGTAACGCAATCAATATGAAAGACACAACAATTCAAGTCAATAAGAAACCCCCACACCAATGATCCGGATTAATGGATAATATATTCCCAATCAATCAACCACACTCAACAATCAATCAACAATATTACTCAGATGGCCATCTCATATATTTCCCCCCTTTCCCCACTCACGACCCCTCAATGGCCACTGTCCCTCACAATGTCTCTGGGCCCCTCCAGACCAAGGTGAAGGTCGACTTCTCCGCACACGGGCGGTTGAACGAACCCCTGGCTGACGTGCTCCAAACGTGCACGTCGCGTACCGGGAACAGCTGCTGCACCGCACACCTCCTTGCAAAGCAAAGCGGGCTCGCAAAGCGCGCGTGGCCCAAGGTGCGACCCGTACGCGTCCTTGTAGACGTTGAGGCGAACTGTGCCGGACGCTTGGTTCCGTGCACGAACCCACGGCAACTTGACGCGTAACCGGTAATTACCCCGCGCAGGTAACTCCTCTCGCCAGACGGGCTTTCAAACGCAGCGTTCCCCACGCTGCTCAATATCGACACCGCTCGCCTCGGAGCTGGGCGAGGAAGAAGATGGCCGCTTCTCTCGGACCTTGTCTTCTTCTTTTCTTCTGGTTCACCATCCCGTTTCCGGTCTCCTGTTATCCAGAGCGCCTCTAACCATTTAACCACAACAACCTTTAATAGAATAAACATTAATAAGCAATGACCTGAATAGTAATTCACATAAATTCACATAAATCCGTAACAATATATATATATATACACACACACATACGAGGTGTGTTCAAAAAGTATGCGACCTTAATTTGTCGTGCGTAAACAAATGAAGCTAGGGAGGCGTTGATTGGTGCACGTATGTAGGCGATCCTAATGCGCACACGTGAATTTTTTCCCACCTGCAGAAGCTGTCATTCGACGGCAGACCGCCGATGAGTGAGAAAGTGTAAGTGAGCGCCGTCGGATTTTCGTTTTTGACAAAATGACGGAAAAACTTGAACAACGCTACTGCATCAAATTTTGTGTAAAGCTTGGCGATTCCCAAGTGGAAACGATCCGCAAGATTCAACAGGCCTTCGGGGACGAAGCAATGAGCACCACACAGATAAAGGAGTGGTACAACCGCTTTAAAGATGGCCGCACATCAGTGGAGAGTGAAGCACGTTCGGGTAGGCCCTCAACATCCCGAAATGAGATCGTCATTGACCAATTGAGGACCCTGGTGATGCAGGATCGTCGAATCACGATCAGAGAACTTGCAGACGAGGTGGGCGTCAGCATTGGATCCGTTCATTCCATTATGAAGGAGGATTTGGGCTTCAGGAGAATCTCAGCGAAGTTCGTACCAAAGCTGCTAACGATTGAGCAGAAGCAACTCCGTTTGGAGATCGCACAGGACATGCTGGAGACTGTGAACAGCGATCCCAGCTTCCTCAACACAGTGATCACTGGCGATGAGTCCTGGGTTTATGGGTACGACCCAGAAACCAAGTTGCATTCATCACAATGGAAGCATCCAACATCCCCGAGGCCAAAAAAAGCAAGGCAGGTCCGCAGCAATGTCAAAGTTATGCTGACCGTCTTCTTCGACTCCAGTGGCGTGGTTCATCACGAGTACGCACCACACGGCACAACCATCACCAAGGAGTATTACCAAGAGGTTCTGCGTCGCCTTCGTGACGCTGTGCGACGCAAACGGCCAGACCTGTGGGCAGCGGGCAATTGGCAGCTCCATCACGATAACGCACCCGCCCATTCTTCACATTTGATACAGAGTTTCTTGGCCAAACACAACACACCTGTGCTTCGTCAGGCTCCCTACTCTCCCGACATGGCTCCGTGTGACTTCTGGCTTTTCTCCAAGCTGAAAATGCCCCTGAAAGGGACCAGATTTCAGTCCAGAGAAGACATCATGCGGAATGCGACGAACCAGCTGCGCGCCATCCCAAAAGAGGCGTTCCAGCGCTGCTTCCGACAGTGGCAGAACCGTTGGGAGAAGTGTGTGGCAGCCCAAGGGGACTACTTTGAAGGAGATTAGTGTAAGTTTGTTGTATCTGGATACGAGTATTTTTTATGAACAAAGGTCGGATACTTTTTGAACACACCTCGTATACATACAGAGGGGTTCTGTTTTTGTGTTCCCAATATATATATATATATATATTGTTCTGTTCCCAATATATATGTTCTGTGTGTTCAGTTCTGTGTTCCCAATATATATATATATTGTTGCGGATCTCCCGAAGCCCGTCGATGTACAGAGGGGGGGTGGGGGGGGGGGTTAAACCCCTTTTCCCCCTCAGGTCTTCGTGTCCACAAGGCCGAGTCGCCACTCCCGCAGCGAGCGTGGAAAAGGGTATCGGGTCCATTCCACACGTACCTTTGGTACCCACGCTGCCATGAAAATGGGGACCGGACCTCACACAAGCCACGCTAATCGAGTACGCCAAGCAGTTTGCGTATCATGTGACTCGTGCCGTTACTTTTATTGAACCCGATTCGAGCGGTTTTATTTGTGCGATGCAAGGCCAATAGATGGAACTGACAGGGACGATCAAATAGAAGGAAGAACAGGTTTATTTACAATGTACAGGGCGAAGCGACACAGAGCAGGCTTAAGCAGTCTTAACTTATCCCCAGACAAAGGGCCCACTCTTCACGCAGGGAAAAGAAGGAAGGACAGTTCGCGCTCCTCACGCGTCCTGGCGCCGTTCACACCGGGCAGCTCGCCCTGCGTGGCCCTCGGTTGTTCACGGCAGGTGTGCTGGGAGCGCAGGCAAGAAGATTGCGCGTCTGTGGCCCGGAATGGGTCGTCTTCACACAGCGCGATTAATACAGGCAGCAGCAGGGCGCAGGGCATGGGGAGAGTTCATGTACAGAGACTATAACAAGCAACTCAATCCACTCATGGTGGGACAACAGCTCTGATGGGGAGACTCTCACTCTGACTCTCACAGCTCTGACGCACTCTCTCTCGTTCTGTCCGATTCTCTCTGGCTCTAACTTGGGGGGCTTGGGGCAGGGTCTTATATGGCCCCTCCCCGGCCTCACCCGAATGTTCCAAGCCCCTCCTCTTGTTGCCGTGGTGAGCCACTCCCCTCGAGCTCTGATTGGCGGCTCTCTGCTTAACGGCCACTCCCTGCAGCTCCTCCCTTCGGCCTTGCCAGACTTGTTCCAGGCCGAGCACATGGCATTCTAGCCCAATTGAGGCCTGCACTTACTGGCCTGCTCAATGCAAAACTAACACAGGAAAGGAGACTGCGCTTACATTTACTAAAAGATAACTGAACTAAAGCGAGGCTACATACTGTGGTGCGTCTACCTACGAGGGGGGTTATCCTTTATTCACAAAACAGCAACACTACACCCCTCTCTCACCAGACTCGTCCCGAGTCGACCCCAACAATGGAACGACCGGTAGAGCCTGGCATGCAAATTTAACCTTACTTTTAAATGTGACACATAGGTGTAATCCCCCCTAGCATTTATTCTGACCCTGTGTGCGACATTTTTAACACTAGATATGTCCCCCCTATTGCGTTGAGCAGCTATCTAACAGAATCACACCCACAACTACCCGAGTATTTCCGGGAATTTCAAACTACACACATAGCCGGTGGGCACATTCTTATATTTACAATCACGTATATTTACAATTCTATGACCCAGGACCTGTACTTTCAGAAGAGAAAATTGGAGCTTGTCCTCCTCGGTGACTGGCTGTGCATGGTGCGAAGGGATTTCTCATCCTAACTACTCTAGTAACATTAAACTTTTAAACTACCCGGGGTCGTACCCTGCCAATCGGCCTCTTTAAACTATGTGGTTCTAAGAACCCAAATTCCCATTGCCCAGACTGTGGTGCCCTCCGAATTTGGGTCTCACCCCCACAAATTTTCTGTCTGTGCCCTCGCACAATTTCGGGGCTGGGTCGTGTGGCTCCACCAGCAGGTCTACCTACCTGCGCACCTCCGCCACTGGAGCCGCCCCCCGAGCTTGCATGCTCCTCGCGACTACACTAACTGGGGAAGGCCCTCCCTGGCACTTACCCCCTCTATGCCCACCTTGGCATCGGGCAACCCGGGTCCTCTCCTGGGATCCTCGGGCCCCACTCACACTACAACTAACCGGCTCCCAGAGCCTACCTGCGGCCTCACCTGGCCAGTGACTACCTCACTACCAGTAACTCACGTCACTACCAGTGGCGGAGTGCCTCAATAACTATACTCACTAAGTAAGCCACACGCCCAGCCATGTCACTGACTCATGCACCCTACAAAACACTTCTTTCCACTACCCACACCACAGGTGTCAATATCCATACAATTTACCTATGCCCTCGACCTGGCTTTACACTACCCACCCCGGGCTTCTGTGAATGGGTTCCACTTCCCCCCATTCACTCCTTCGCACCATGCACTCGACACCAATCATTCCACACCATTACTTTCACACACCATTTATTTCCACACACCTTTTGTTCTCACTCCTCAATTCCTCTCACACCACAACACAATGCCATTTATTTTTCACACACAATTCCTCAAACACACAGCATCATCGACCTAACTACTTTCCCCTAACACTCGTGCTTCCCCGTCGTCCCTTTAAACTAAGCACACCCTGTTCTTAACATCCATCTAAGCTCTCTACGTCCCCTCTATAGTTCAGGTGTCACTACTTAAATGTCCCCCATCGCATCGCAAAGCGAAAGGGGGACTATGGTTTTCCCCTCCGTCCGTGTGTCCGTCCGTCCGTCCGTCCGTGCGTGCGTGCGTGCCTGCATACGTGCATGCGTGCGTAAGCGAAGGACCGCATTCGAATTTGGTGTGTGGGTGCAACCCACGTCAAAATCCAAGATGGCCACCGCCATGTATGTCTGATGCCATGTATGTCTAAACCTTGTGAGCGGAATATCTTGAAAAATAAGCGAAGTACCAACTTCTAATCTGGTGTGTGGGTGTATCTAGGCATAAGGAAGAACCCTATTGAAAATTGGGTCGCCACGTCAAAATCCAAGATGGCCGCCACCATATATATATGTCTGAACCTTGTGAGCAAAATATCTTGAAAAATAAGCGAAGTACCAACTTCTAATCTGGTGTGTGGGTGTATCTACGCATAAGGAAGAACCCTGTTGAAAATTAGGTCGCCACGGCAAAATCCAAGATGGCCACCGCCATGTATGTCTGAACCTTGTGAGCACAATATCTTGAAAAATAAGCGAAGTACCAACTTCTAATCAGGTGTGTGGGTGTATCTAGGCATAAGGAAGAACGCTTTTGAAAATTGTGTCGCCACGTCAAAATCCAAGATGGCCGCCACCATATATATATATCTGAACCTTGTGAACGAAATATCTTGAAAAACAAGCATTCTGAGTATTGCGCTGCAATACATGTCCCCTACCAAAGTTCAAAGTGCCATAACTTTGTCAAAAATGATCGAATATGCAAACTTATGCACGGTTGATGCTGGTTTTCAAACTTGATCTGCGTTATGCTGAGACACGTGTGTACAAAATTTTGTTGAAATCAGCCAATGTTTGGTGCAGTTATCGTACGGAAACCAAACTGTGACAGACGAACAGACGGATCTAATTAAATATGCAAATTTATGCACGGTTGAATGTGGGCGCGGATGATGTGAGACCGGGTTATCCTGACCGGGTTATCCTGACCAGGTTATCCACGGACCGTGGAAGCTAGGTCACTTCAGACGCGTATTGTGTATACTGCTGAGAGGGCAGAGTATCAGATACATATTTGAAGAAGTATTCACGCAGATTATACGCACAGAAGCATATGGTAAAGTGACACTCCAACCTCCCTAGATGTATTGTTGATTTATTGGTAAACTATGTGAATTCAATGTATTCTTGCCTGATATGAAGAATTGTGTCAATGGAAACAAAATTCAGTGAAAACGTTTTTGACTTGATGCTTATTCTAGGAAAGCATTTTAAAGAACAGTCCACGATTACAGCATATTGTACACAAGGAATATTAACAGTTTGACTTACCGCACTCCAAATTATAGTCCGGAAAACTGTTGGGGAAATTACCAAGGGCTATTTACCTACAGGTTCTGAATCGTTCCCAATCACTAATTACCTCAGGACGGGCTCACCTGTGATTCGCACTCGGGACTTCGATTTATACACCTCGCAGACAGGTCAGCAGAAGCACGACAAAATACGTTGTTTTTCAAGATCAATGATCGATGTGTATATATATGTTGCTCGGCTTGGCTCCACCCCTCCTGAAAGAGCGCGCTGTGTCGCGCTTTTGACGTTCGCGAGACGAGGCTGAGGGCGCGCGTTGCGGCTTGAGGAGAACTCTAGAATAAACAAAGTGCCATAACTTTGTCAAAAATGATCGAATATGCAAATTTATGCACGGTTGATGCTGGTTTTCAAACTTGATCTGAGGTATGCTGAGACACATGTGTGTCACGCCTCGCCTCGTTGATAAGCCCGCAAGGTCGCTCCGTGCAGCGGCCTGCACGTATTGCACTGTGTGAATTATATAAATTATTACCAACTCACGGTCTGAGGTACTGGCGATTCAAGAGATATCCATTTAAAAAATATATATTTTCGTTTAATTAACGATATCTGCCAAACCACGTGCCCTATCGCAAATTCCAAAATGACATTTTAGTAGACTGACATGCTGAACAGACCTGTAAAGTTTCCCCTCGATTGGATCAAAAATGAGGGAGGAGCTCGGTTTTAAAGGTTCATGCTTAAAAACGTCATAACTCTGAAACCATCTGATGCACGACGTCATGCTCGCTGACTTTTTGTTCGTCATGGGTATGCGATTTTGCCTGCAAAGTTTCGCCTCAAACTGTTCAGCCATTGCAGAGAAAAAGGGGTTTTCGTGTTTTCACGAAAAACAATATGGCGACCGAACCACGTGACCTGTGACGTCATAATTACCATTAAAATATTCTACAGACAGCGTCCCTCCTACGGTGAAAATTTGATATCAATCGGTTCAATTATTGCAGAGAAATTGGTTTTTAAAGGAAATTAAAACCTAAAATGGCACTGAGTTAAGGATCATCAGAATTATCAGAATTCCCAAAGTTCAAAGTGCCATAGATTTGTCGAAAATGATCGAAACGTCGTGAAGTTCGAACTTGATCTGTAACTTATCATGAGGAAACCATGTGCCAAGTTTGAAATCATTAGCATTAAGCGTTTAGAAACAAAGTCCGGAAAACTGTTCGTTGCGTGACGGACTGACGGACTGACGGACTGACTGACTGACGGACTGACGGACTGACGGACGGCGTGCAAACCTATAGTCCCCTCCGGTGTACACCGGTAGGGGACTAATAAGCGAAGTACCAACTTCTAATCTGGTGTGTGGGTGTATCTAGGCATAAGGAAGAACCCTATTGAAAATTGGGTCGCCACGTCAAAATCCAAGATGGCCGCCACCATATATATGTCTGAACCTTGTGAGCGAAATATCTTGAAAAACAAGCATTCTGAGTATTGCGCTGCAACACATGTCCCCTACCAAAGTTCAAAGTGCCATAAATTTGTCAAAAATGATCGAATATGCAAATTTATGCACGGTTGATGCTGGTTTTCAAACTTGATCTGAGGTATGCTGAGACACGTGTGTCACGCCTCGCCTCGTTGATAAGCCCGCAAGGTCGCTCCGTGGAGCGGCCCGCACGTATTGCACTGTGTGAATTATATAATTACCAACTCACGGTCTGAGGTACTAGCGATTCAAGAGATATCCATTTTTTTTACATTTTCGTTTAATTAACGATATCTGCCAAACCGCATGACCTATCACAAATTCCAAAAGGTCATTTTAGTAGACTGACATGCTGAACAGATCTGTGAAGTTTCCCCTCGATTGGATCAAAAATGAGGGAGGGGCTCGGTTTTAAAGGTTAATGCTTAAAAACGTCATAACTCTGAAACCATGTCATGCATGACGTCATGCTCAATGACTTTTTTGTTCGTCATGGGTATGCGATTCTGCCTGCAAAGTTTGGCCTCGATCTGTTCAGCCGTTGCAGAGAAAAAGGGGTTTTCGTGTTTCACGAAAGATAATATGGCGGCCGAACCACGTGTCCTGTGACGTCATAATTACCATTAAAATATTCCACAGACCGAGTCCCTCCTACGGTGATAATTTGATCTCAATCGGTCCAATTATTGCAGAGAAAATGTTTTTTTTAAAGGAAATTAAAACTTAAAATGGCACTGAGTTAAGGATAATCAGAATTATCAGAATTACCAAAGTTCAAAGTGCCATAACTTTGTCAAAAATGATTGAAACGTCGTGAAGTTCGAACTTGATCTGTAACTTATCATGAGGAAACCATGTACCAAGTTTAAAATCATTAGCATTAAGCGTTTAGAAAAAAAGTCCGGAAAACTGTTCTTTGCGTGACGGACGGACTGACGGACTGACGGACTGACGGACTGATGGACTGATGGACTGACGGACTGACGGACGGAGGGATGGAGTGCAAACCTATAGTCCCCTCCGGTGTACATCGGTAGGGGACTAATAAACGAACTACTAACTTCTAATCTGGTGTGTGGGTGTATCTTCGCATAAGGAAGAACGCTATTGAAAATTGGGTCGCCACGTCAAAATCCAAGATGGCCGCCGCCATGTATGTCTGAACCTTGTGAGCAAAATATCATATCATAGCATGTTTTCTGCGTCTTCCACTTTGTCAACTCACATCACTTCCCCGACGGGGGACCTAGGCGTAACGCTTGTTCTCATTGTCCCTAAGGTCTTCTAAATCCCTAACATTATCCTAGCCCTCCCTCGGCTAGCTTCGGTGCCCCATGGAGGCAACCATTGCTGGCCACTCCATGGGCCTAACACTGCCATCCCCCTAAACTAATGCTCATGCCCCCCACCCCCCCCCCCCCCCCCGGGTGAGGAATGGTCAGTACCATTCCCCCACGTGGGGTACACTACTCTCATCAGTCCGCTAAACTACGAGCCTCTCCATGTGGATGTACTGGGTCACAGCTCGGCCTCGTAGGGCCGAGCGATCCATGCGGGTGGTTGGTCGCCTGTATGGGGTGTCCGTCCAGCATTTTCGATCCTTGGGGGGAGGGATTGATGGGCCTAGGTGCTGGGCTCCATCCCTGCGCGGGGCCTCGCGGTCCAACGCACGATGACCCAACCGGCCACAGTCAGAGCACCGCACCCGATAGGGTGCGTGGCTCTGAAAACCCCTACCTCCCCTTGAACCCGGCCGATCGGCCTTGCCGCCATACGGCACCAACCATACAGTGCGGGGGCCGGAGGCACGAATCGTGCACGCCTGTCCTTGTGAAACCGACGCCGCACCGATCCCCTCCGGTCCCTGCAGCACACAACTCACCGGGGGCTCGCGTATGTTACCCGTCCCACAACGCTCACCCCCCCCCCCCCCCCCGGTCAGTGTCGATGCGTGAGCCGCGTCCTCACCATGCGCGACCCACTCCACGCTCGCACACCCAGGCGCCCACGCGCCTCCCACACACTCCGTTCTTGCACACTCCGGTGCACACTCTTTTCCTACACGTTCGGGTGTGCATTCTCCTTTCACATACTCGGCCACGCATTCTCCTTTCACGCACTCGGCCATCGTACACGCCGGTGCACACTCGTCGCTTACACACTCGGCCCTGGCACACTCCGGTGCACACTCGGCCATCGCCCACTCCGGTGTACACCTTTCTTCTACGCTCGGCCCTCGCACACTCCAGTGCACACTCTTTTTCTGCACACTCCGGTGCACACTTTTCCTCTACACACTCGCCCATCGCACACTCTTTTTCTGCACACTCCGGTGCACAATTTTTCCTCTCCACACTCGCCCATCGCACACTCCGGTGCACACTCCTCCCACACACACTCCGGTGTGCATTCTCGCTCACACCCCGGTGCACGCTCTCTCTCACACCGCACAATGGGCCCTACACAAATCGTACCACCCTCACTTGTACACCGCACAATGGGCCTTCCGCGAACGCCCGGGTCTCGCCTTTCTCCCAAGCGCGCCGAGCACCCGTTCGCGCCAAACACATTCCCGCCATTTGCGCTACTCACCTCGGGTCCCTCCTTATCCGCCAGCACCTGCAAACCTTTTATGGGGTTAACAAGCACGGCATCACAGTGCAAACACAGACTTTGTGCGTGTTCCATTTCTTTCTCCCGTGATTTTCTCCCCGATTATCCCGTCTCTTCGGCCCTAATTGTTTCTTTTTCTAACACAACAATCGTTGGCGCCCCTAAAATTTCTTTTTCCAATTCAGCTTTCGCCAGCGCCCCCAAAATATTATTTTCCAATGCGACGATCGTTGGCTCCTCTACACCCCGCGTCGCTACCCCCATAGCCCCAGTCAATGTGGCTGTGCTCCACTTTAACCTCGCTCCCCACGCATTCCCCGTATCGCTTCACCCCGTCGCGTACCACCGTGACTTCCTCGCTCAGCTTGCGCCCAATGTCCTCCCCCATTATGTCCTGTTGCACCTGGATTTGTTTATTTTGGTGTCCATTTTTTCATTCATCTTGGCCATTTTTTCACTCATACTGATCATGTAGGCCCTGAATTGCATTATGAATAAGGCCATGTCCCCTGGCATCGCGGGCTCGGCTCTCGCCGCCACGTGCGAGGCGCCGCCATTTTCTTTCCCTACTGCCGCACCCTCTTCTGCTTCCTCCACTACCAAATGTCGCTGCTGGTCCTGGGTCATCAGTTCTTCCTCATCTAATATTCCCACCGGCATTTGACCGCCTTGGCCAGCCATCGTACGAATTTAATTTGGCTTTTAAAACTAAATTTCGTTCCCTCGTAATTTCGAGTGCGTGAATTGGCTAGGTCCAATCACTCTAGGTCCTCTAGGTCCAATTATCCCACTCCCAGACACCAATTTGTTGCGGATCTCCCGAAGCCCGTCGATGTACAGAGGGGGGGGGGGGGGTTAAACCCCTTTTCCCCCTCAGGTCTTCGTGTCCACGAGGCCGAGTCGCCACTCCCGCAGCGAGCGTGGAAAAGGGTATTGGGTCGATTCCACACGTACCTTTGGTACCCACACTGCCACGAAAACGGGGAATGGACCTCGCACAAGCCACGCTAATCGAGTACGCCAAGCGATTTGCGTATCACGTGACTCGTGCCATTACTTTTATTGAACCCGATTCGAGCGGTTTTATTCGTGCGATGCTAGGCCAATATATGGAACTGACGGGGACGATCAAATAGAAGGAAGAACAGGTTTATTTACAATGTACTGGGCGAAGAGACACAGAGCAGGCTTAAGCAGTCTTAACTTAATCCCAGACAAAGGGCCCACTCACTCACGCAGGGAAAAGAAGGAAGGACAGTTCGCGCTCCTCACGCATCCTGGCGCGGTTCACTCCGGGCAGCTCGCCCGGCGTGGCCCTCGGTTGTTCACGGCACGTGTGCTGGGAGCGCAGGCAAGAAGATCGCGCGTCTGTGGCCCGGAATGGGTCGTCTTCATACAGTGCGATTAATACAGGCAGCAGCAGAGCGCAGGGCATGGGGAGAGTTCGTGTACAGAGACTATAACAAGCAACTCAATCCACTCGTGGTGGGACAACAGCTCTGACGAGGAGACTCTCACTCTGACTCTCACAGCTCTGATGCTCTCTCGTTCTGTCCGATTTTCTCTGGCTTTGACTTGGGGGGCTTGGGGCAGGGTCTTATATGGCCCTTCCCCGGCCTTACATGAATGTTCCAAGCCCCTCCTCTCGTTGCCGTGGTGAGCCACTCCCCTCGAGCTCTGATTGGCGGCTCGCAGCTCCTCCCTTCAGCCTTGCCAGACTTGTTCCAGGCCGAGCACCTGGCATTCTAGCCCAATTGAGGCCTGCACTTACTGGCCTGCTCAACGCAAAACTAACACAGGGAAAGGAGACTACGCTTACATTTACTAAGAGATAACTGAACTAAAGCGAGGCTACATGCTGTGGTGCGTCTACCTACGAGGGGGGTTATCCTTTATTCACAAAACCGCAACAATATATATATATATATATATATATATATATATATATATATATATATATATATATATATATATATAATTTAAGAAACAGGAAGTAAATTCCTGCTTGGGGCTCGTGTGAAAAAATTCTGACAACCCGGGACTCAAACCCAGGAACCTCATCACTTATGCGGTGACAGCCCACTGAGCTATTGAGTCTCCGGGATATCCTCAGAGATTTCTCACACAAACACTGCGAGCTTTATAATGGCCGATGACTTACGTGCCTGCTAGGCAGACCCCGAATGTGAGTGTATGTATGTGCATGTAAGTGTGTGAAAGTGCATTAAAGATGAACTCATCTAACAATTTAAGAAACAGGAAGTAAATTCCTACGTGGGGCTATAAATATAAACTGAACATCAAAATAAACTTATCACTTTCATTTTTTGAAATGTGCAGCTTCACAAACACGTTTCTTCAATTGTAATGGCTGATTATGTAACGGGAACTTCACTTCAATCACCTGGTTGATCAACAATGGCATGCTTGAGTGGTTCTGTATAGGGATCTTTCCCTTTAAATAATGACCCTCATAATGAAATCCTTCAGTTCTCGTGGTTAGACATTCATTTACTGCTGTCTATAGTCACTCTAGAGGCTTCTGACAGGGAAAAACAAGAAAATTCAGATGCCACGCCTGACATCTGAACAACGTTTAAGGGCAATTGGGATGCTTGAGGCTGGTGTAAGCCAGCAAACGTCTTGGTTGCTCACAGCCTGCAATTTCCAACCTGGCCAGGCGTTATGGTGAAACTGGAACTGTGAATGATGGTCCACGAAGAGGAAGACCATGGGTAACCACCCCAAACCAAGACCGCTGGATTGTACTGCAGCATCTTTGTGATCGTTTCCGCCCTGCGACGCAAACAGCTGCAGTGACAAAAGGTCGCCACAACAACCGGATCAGTGTCTACTGTGCGGAGGCGCTTGAGAAGTTGGGGCCTGTTGGCAAGATGTCCTCGCAGAGGTCCAGTGTTGAACGCAGTGCATCGGCGGAACAGACTAAGATGGTGTCTGCAGCATCGCCGCTGGACACAGCAACAGTGGAGTGCAGTCTTGTTCATCGATGAGTCCAGATTTTGCCTCCATGCTGCTGATGGGTATGGCACAGAGGTGGGGAAAGGTATGCATCATGCTGTATTCACCAGATCAATCGTTGGGGAGGACCCTGTGTGATGGTATGGGCCGGCATTTCCACCCATTTCGGGACACCTATGGTCATCATCGAAGGCAAACTCACTAGTCAGCATTATGTCAATGAAGTTTTGAGACCTCATCTGCTGCCGTTTCTCCAGGCTCCTCCTGACATCGCAGTTTTCGAGCAGGACAACGCTCGACCCCATGCTGCTCGCCTGACCACCAACTTCCTCCAGGAACAGGTTGTTGAAGTGACGCCTTGGATGCCCTTATTCCCCTGACATCAATCCCATTGAGCATTTATGGGATGAGCTTGGTCTACGTCTTGCATCGAGACCAACGGCTGTCAATCGGCAAATGCTCATTCAAGGCTTGCAGGAGGAGTGGGACAGGCTTCCCCAGGACCACATCAGATGCCTGATACAGAGCATGCGTCGGAGGTGTACAGCGTGCATCACAGCTTAGGGAGGCCACACACAATATTGAGGACTGCTGTCATTCTGTCCTTGACTATTAGGAGTGTTGTGGCCATTCCCGTGTCATTTTGTTTTGACTGTATCCAGGTGCGTGCCTTTGTGTTGCAGTGCTGTGACTTTTGTTGCACCATCCCTTGGGATTGATGTTCATGCTTTTTGCTTTTTTGTAATTGAGGCAACCTCTTGTTTATTGACATGTGTTTAGTAAAGATAGCTGAACTTTACCTGTGTTCAAATATTTTTCATTTTTGCGTGGAGGATTTCAATGAGTGTCCTTCTAAAGATTTGATAAATTTATTTTGATGTTGAGTATAATATATACACGGACACTCCTGCTCAAAAAAAAAACCAAAAAACTTTTTTTAATAAATATACATAAATACATAAATACATACACATACATATACATATATATTTATTTAGCAGCAATATATATATATCTATATCTATATATATATATATATATATATATATATATATATATATATATATATATATATATATATATATATATATATATATTGCTTTTCCTTCAAATAAGGAGGGTTTACCGTGGGAGTTGTTGTATGCAGATGATCTGGTGTTAATTGCGGAAAGTATGGATGGACTGAAGGAAAAGATGAACAAGTGGAAGGAATATATGGAGACAAAAGGTCTGAAGGTGAATATCGGAAAGACGAAGGTGATGGCAAGTGGTAAACCATGTGGTGAGGTGGAAAGAACTGGGAAGTGGCCGTGTGCTGTGTGCAGGAAGGGTGTCGGAGTGAACTCCATTCAATGTACAATGTGCGCTGAGTGGGTTCATCAAAAATGTAGTGGTCTGAGAGGGTCATTTACCAGTGTGGCAGCTACATTCAAATGTAAGGTGTGCACAGAGGGAGCTGCAGATGGAGGAAATGTTGAGTTGGATCTTGGAGACGGCGTGAAGCTGGAAGGTGTGAAAACATTTTGCTACCTCGGAGACATGCTGAATGGAGAAGGTGGATCAGACTCAGCAACGGTTGCTCGAGTGAGATGTGCATGGAAGAAGTTTCGGGAACTGAGTGGCGTGCTGATGAGGAGGAGAGTGTCGCTGAAGCTGAAGGGAAAGGTGTATGCTGCATGTGTGAGAAGTGTTATGATTTATGGGAGCGAGACATGGGTAATGAACGTAGAGCAGCAACGAAGGCTGGAAAGGGTGGAAATGCGAATGGTTCGATGGATGTGCGGAGTATCGTTGAGAGAGAGGAAGACAAATGATGAATTGCGAAAGATGATGGGAATATTGCCTGTGATTGATGCTGTGAAGAGGAACAGGTTGAGATGGTTTGGTCATGTGTTGAGGAAGGATGAAAGTGACTGGTTGAGAAGAGTGATGGAAATTAATGTAGAAGGAAGTAGAGGACGGGGAAGACCGAGAAAGACTTGGCTAAAGATGGTGGAAGAAGAAATGCGGGCAAGGGGGTTAACAAGGAGAGATGCAGAAAATAGGGCAAAATGGAGAAGATTGTCATGGGGACCGCAAGGCTAACCCCCGCTCTAGCAGGGAAAGTGGCCTTAAAATGCATGTTGTTGTTGTTGTTTTCCTTCAAATATAACACACAAAATACACACACACACACACACACACACACACACACACACACACACACACACACACACAGACACACACACACACACACACACACAATATGAAATGAATGAATGATCGTTTTTTAAAGGCCATTTTCCCCGCTAGAGCGGGGGTTAGCCTTGTGGGCCCCATGACAATCATGGTTCCCTGTTTGAGGCAATGTTTTTATGGCCGGATGCCCTTCCTGACACCAAACCTTAGTCGCCTCTTACGATGCGCAGGGATACGGTGTACCTATTCTAACCCGGGGTACACACCGGGTATGTTCAACACAATATCAAATATTTGAAGGACTTCTAAAAATAGCAGTTTCAACATGTTTTCACATCATAAGCAAAAATAGGCTGATCGCTTTCTCACCCGCACATGGTAGTGCTCCCACATTCCTATCAGAGTCTTGATCCTGCTGCACAAGGCGACTGCTTCGGCCCAAAAACTCTGATAGCCAATCAGCTGCTTCTTTACCACAGTCCATCCATGTGACCCTGTCCCAGTACAGCATATGAATTATTGTCAGCATTACATTTCACAATGCAACAATTGTGTTTCATTAAACAACAATTCACAAACCAATGACTCAGAAAGTCTTCTTTTCAGCTGGCAATGCCCAGCATACCTTACAAGATACTTTGGCTGTCAATATATTGTTATGAATTTGGGTAGAGGAATATCTAGAGCCAGATAGATCTGTATAGGTAGGTATTCGACTGTCGCAATAGGGAATCTACCCTGTAATAAGTTCTGTGTTTTTAGGCGGTTTGTCGGGATAAGAGTATACCTGTGAACATACCAGGATGTTTGGGTGTTAAATAGTGTAGGGAATAAGATAATGCCCCTGTGTGTCGACCTGGTAAGCATTCCTTTGTCCTTTATGGCAACGCACTCCTATAAACACTGAGATAGGCCCTTTAGTGCACACAGTAATTAAATCCCCTTCCCTTACAACGACTTTGGAAAACAGGCAGGAAGCCAGATCAGGGCACTGCCGGATGGCCGCCGCCAGCTATAGCTCCGGCAGGCCGAGCAAGATCGAGTGACATGAGCTATGTCCACACTACAGGGAACGTGTGATTGGTTGGCGCGGAAGGCGCGAACCTCCAGCCAATCAGGGCGAGCAATACCGGTGCGGGAAGCACTCGGCCAATGACACCACGCCAGCAAAACAGAACATTGGAGGAGCCAGGTTATAAAAGGGCGTGTGGCGGACGACATTTTCCTTCTAGCTCTTGCGCTCTCTGGCTCTTGCGCTGCACGTCTCTCGAGCTCTTGCGCTCTCTGGCTGTCTTGACGCTGCATGACGTCTGGTACTCTCTGCGCTTCCCTTCTTGGTCTTGAGAGGTCTTGGTGGTCGTTGGTTCGCCATCTTTGTGGTGCTTGGAGCGGTGCTCGGTGCTCAGTGCTTTTGGTGCTGTGAGCGGGCGGGACCTCGTGTGCGATCGATTTGGAGCTTGGAGCGAGGCGTGCCGCTGAATCGACGAGGCTGGGGCAAGCGGGTTGCTCGAGGCCTGGTGGCGCACGAGCGGGGCCGAACGGAGCCGCGTTTGGACGGCAGACACGACAAGACGACGGACAGTTAAGATGCACCATATTTCATACACACCATACACTTTATTTTCCTTTCATTCATCCCTGTGTCCTGTTGTTGAGTCTGGTGTGTGGGATCCCAACGTAGGATTTAGTTTTATCGTCGCGTTTCATTGTCACGGGTTCCGTCAAATAAATCTCTATTTTTGTACATACTAATTCGGTGTTCGAGTACATTAATTCCCTACAGGACCGGAGCTGCGGTCGGCACGCTCCAGGTAAGCGTTTTTTCCCGCTTCTTCCTCTTCCCTTGCTCTTTCCGCGAGTCAAAGCAAAATCCGTGTTTGGTTGTCGCCTCCAGTAGATCCGTTTGGTCCATCCGCGGTCCCTGGTGTTAACCGGATAGTGCAGGCCCATATGTCATAACAATATTGTTTGTGTTTTTTGTTTGTTAAAATTGATTTAGCAATGGATTCTGCTTCAGAATATTATAGAGATGTAAAAAAAATAGGGTTCCATTTTTTCTTTTACGTCTAATAGGTAGTAATTCGAAGAAATCCAAGATGGCCGCCATAAAATTTGGAAAATACACTTTTGTGCATATCTTTGTATCTAGATATCATATAAACATGAATAATATGTCCTTTTATATGTTTTCAGACCCAAGGAAGCCATTTCTGCCATTGTTTTTACAGAAAAATGCAAGGAAAATAAAATAGTGGACATATACCAGCCAAAGTGGGGTCGGCCGGCATGAAATCGGTTAATTAAGTTTCCACCATCTAGTTAAGGTCTGGTTTTGACTGTGTTGACGAAATGTGAATCTGAATAGTAGTATCTATCTTTGCAGGACCGACGACAGTTCAAGAGTGTCTAGAAAATTACACCTACCTTCAAGATGAGTGACTCACCACCCAGGAAGATTGAGAAGTCAGTAGATTTCGGACTTTGTTTTGTATGCCAAATGGCCATAGGGCAAACAGACTATACAACCTTTGTAACGAAACCAAAACCCTCCTCTGTCGAGAAACTGATGGCAGGTGCTGAGGAACAGTACACGTATGGTGAAACAAAGTTTGCATCATTGAATAGACGTTTGCAATATTCCTCTGCTGAAGAATTACTCGCAAAAGGTCTCCGCTACCATAAAGCTTGTTACAAAGATGTTACCAATAAGATGCACATTGATCGAGCAAAGGCTAGGTTTGAGAAAGGAACAACATCAGGCAGTGCCGCAGAAATCCGACTGAAAAAGAGAGGACGACCAAGTTCTAGTGATCTAGGGGAAAGCACGTCAACATCCAGAAGGTGTTCCCGAGAACAGACATTTGACGCGCTCAGATGTGTCATATGCCAGGAAGACAGAGGAAGTGAACTACACAATGTGTCAACAAAGAACATGGGACTCCAGATCAGAAACATTGGCCAAGAAACAAGTAATGACAATCTGAAAGTGAGACTGAACAGTGTCATAAGTTCGCCTGACCCATTGCAAGCAATGGCTGAGGACATGAAATATCATTTACCATGTGTAGTTAAGGCCAAACGTGCTATAGTTAAGACGGAAAAACAAACAGAAACAACCAATGTTAACTTTGGTCAGGTGTTATCAGACCTTGAACTCATTGAAATTGTTGAAACTGCGTTGAATGATACTACTGAAAATGCTGTGCTGAATATGAATGAAATTCATGTAACCTATGTCAATTTACTTAAGGAGCACGACTTTCCGGTCTCAGACAACCATAGTTATAAGCCATACCTGAAACAATTGATCCTAGACAACATTGCCGATGTTCATTTCAGCCGGCCCTCAAACAAAACAAAGCCAGAGCAGATTCTTTCCACAAAGCTCAAAGACCACATGATATCAAGCACAATTACAGCAGACAGCATCAAAGACGATTTTAAAGTACTTTTGCGAGCTGCAAAAATATTGAGGAAAGACATCGCATCTTCCCCAGCATGGAAATTTAATGGAACCTTTGCTGATTACAAGCCACCCCCGATGCTCAACATCTTCTGCAAGCATGCAGTCATGGGAACAAGGAAAGTAGGAAATAGCAACAGGGAGGACTCCATTGGTGTGAGTGCATCATTGTTGGCGCAGCACTTTGTCGGTGCTTATAAATCTGACCGACAGGTATCGTACGAACCAAGAAGCGAGGATGGATCATTCAAACAACGATTTGAAACTCCATTGAGTGTGGGCTTAGCTCTCGACATACACAAAAACACACGATCCAAGGCGCTTGTAGAGAAACTTGCACATCTGGACCTCGCCATCTCCTACAAAAAGGTCATGGAGATTGAGACCAGCATTGCCAACTCCGTACTGAAGCAAATGGAGTCCACCGGAGGCATCTGTCTACCACCATGGTTGGTTCAGGACACGTTCGTCTGAACGTCTGGACACCTATCTGAACGAGTCATCTGTTCGTCTGGGAGAGGCATATCAGAGAGACATCAGCGGGAGCATGGAGCCAGAGAAGAATCTATGCGACATTCTCAAAAAAACATTGGCCATGATGGAGTCCAGAGATATGACCAAAAAACTGGAACAATTTGAGGTCAGCACAAACAAGATACAGCGCTTCATCCTGAACTACATGAAACAGTTTGAGACTATCCTTCTGTTCATTAGAAGTACAAGACAACGTGATCTGCTGCTGCATATGGAGAGCATCGAGTCTCTCACGAAGTACTTCTTCGCTCACGATCATCTAAACTATGCTCGGTTGCTCCCTCTCTACATTTCAACAATGCAGGAGACTGAAAAGCAGCACCCAGAACTGTGGAGGGAATTCATGAAAGGGAACTTCTGTGTGACAAAAGGATTGGCAGGCTTCACATCAATAGCCCCAGACCATGGCATTGAGCAAGAAAACCGTACACTGAAGGTGATTGGAGGAATCGTAGGGATAACTCAAAATGAGAAGGCGCTTGACAAGTTCTTCCTCATTGCACCTGAGCTGTCAAAGTCACTGCACGAGTTTGCGGAGGGATATGGTCTTGGTGAAAACCAGAGCAGAAAACAACACCACGAAATCACGGGGGGAAAGCTTTCCCGGGTGATGAGCCATGCCTCCAAGCTTTCTAGGGTGTTCCGTGAACATGGCGATCCATTTATGGAAGAGGAAGTAGACGAGGTCTACAACCTGCTCACCAAAGAAGTCATGAATGAAAAAGTGTCCAGCGACATCTTAGAGCGCGACGAGATCGGACAACAGATGTTCCAGCAATTTGCCACAGATCGTTTAGCTGAGGGAAAACTTTCTGTGTGGGACAAAATGACGAAAAGAAAACTTCGAACATTCAAGAGTTCGAATGCCACAACAGAAGTGAGATCGGGCGACAAGCTGATCAAAGTCAAAGAAGAGCGAGGATTGTTGCAGAGGTTCATCGTTATCTCACGGAGCCGACCAGAGCTCGACCTGAAAGAATGTATTGGCACCTATGAATTTGGCATCGTTCCACGTTCTTTATTTGCATCTGATGGATCCCTCTTGTTGGCATACGACAAGGCAAAAATCCTTCGTCAACTTGAGCATCTGGCTGAGCCTGAAGAGCAGGATGTACATGATCCACCAGGAGAACCTATTTCGACAGAAATCAATGAGCATCAAGACGCGGGAATTGCCGCTTTGAATGATGCAGCAGCACACGCTGGGGAAGAAACTAATGACCCATCAACTGACTATGAAATCTCAAGCCAAAATTTGCAGGAACCCTCTCAGATCAGCCAAAACCCAGACACAACCACAAGATCAGGAGTGATCAATGAAAACGAGACTACTTCTCGCCATAGAGTGATAATCATTGATGGCATGGCTCTTGTTAACGGGATCTCCAAAACAGAACAAATGATTACATGCAGTGACTTTGCTCAATCGTTCATTGAACGCCTCGAAAATATTGCCGTGCATTATGATGACGTGAGGTTGGTATTCGACCGATACATCGATAACTCACTGAAAGACAAAATGCGCCTAAAGAGGACAAAGGGGAAATCAACATACTATCACGTCAGGGATAGTACATTGATCCAGAAGATTTCACTCAAAGATTTCCTTTCCAATGTGAAGACCAAGGCAGAGCTTACAGAGTACTTGGCTGTGAAGTGTCTATCTTACAGCAAGGCTCATCCAAACAAGTTGAAGAAGTTCATGGTGACATCAGGAACTAAGACCACGGGCAACACTGAAGTTCCAGACAGTCTACTCACGCACAGCCAAGAAGAGGCCGATACACTCTTAATTCTGCATGCTCTCACAGTCGACAAAGATGCAGAAGTTATCATTGATTCGCCAGATACCGATATCTTCCTCCTACTGATTCAGAGATTTCACGATCTACCACCTGCTACGAGGTTTCTCACTGGGAAGGGAAAGTTGAGGAGGAGCATTGCAGTCCAACCTATTCATGGCATGCTAGGAGAGAAACGTGCGTCTGCAATACTTGGATTCCACGCATTCACGGGAAGTGACATGTCTGGAAGGTTCGCTGGCAGGAGCAAGGACTGGTGCTTTAAGGTCTTCATGACATGTGACAACAAGATATGGGAGGCTCTGGAGTCTTTGGGACAAACTGATCCGTCACCAGAAGTGTGTTCCCAGCTGGAACGCTTCGTCTGTCTGCTGTACAAGTCTAAAGTTCACACGAAAGTAAACGAGCTTCGCTGGTTCTTATTCTCCAACCGTGCTGCTGAGGGAGAGAGTCTTCCACCTACCACTGGTTCGCTAAAGTTACACGTTCAGCGAGCACATTATATCGCAATGATATGGAGAAAGGCAGCAGAAAGCCATCCGTCCCTTCCATCACCTGTCGAGTATGGTTGGCAGTTACTTTCGGATGATGGGGTTTATGCCCCAAGTCGATGCCTGAATCCTCCAGCCCCAGAAGCAATAATGAATCTCGTGAACTGTGGGTGCAAGAAAGGGTGTATGGGAAGATGTAGCTGTCGCAATAACAATATTCCTTGTACTGAAGTTTGTGGGTGTGTGGGTTACAGTTGTAACAACAAAGCAAACATCAATGAACCGCGTGTGATAGATATGGATGAGGATGAATGAGGCATTCGTTTATGTGATCGTTTATGTTCATTCATCGTTTATGTTTAGGTGTGTGTGTATGTGTGTGCGTGTGTGTGTGTGTGCGTGTGCGTGTGTGTGTATTCAAAATAAATGTTATCAGTGAAGATTGTTTATTGAATCGATTCTAATTGGGAAATTATACGATCCGATTTCACGACGGCCGTCTCCATTTTGGCTGGTATATTGCCCACTATTTTAATTTCCTTGCATTTTTCTGTAAAAACAATGGCAGATATGGCTTCCTTGGGTCTGAAAACATATAAAAGGACATATTATTCATGTTTATATGATATCTAGATACAAAGATATGCACAAAAGTGTATTTTCCAAATTTTATGGCGGCCATCTTGGATTTCTTCGAATTACTACCTATTAGACGGAAAAGAAAAAATGGAACCCTATTTTTTTTACATCTCTATAATATTCTGAAGCAGAATCCATTGCTAAATCAATTTTAACAAACAAAAAACACGAAATTACTAATCGCCCTAGACTAGGAGGGATTAACACGACAATATTATGAGTAAAAATGGCAGAATTCTTGACAACCCATATGCAACTACGTACTTCCTGCTCCATAAATTCCCCCTTGCTCTCATCCTTTTGCTCCTGACTAGGAGTAAATCTCTGGATCGATCACAATATACATGATGATATGTTTTCGTAAAAATACTGTGTGCAGAGGAGCAAGCACGTATCTTGGTTATATTGGCCTCTTTTTGTCTCTACATTTACACCTCACTGGAATATACTTACTCTGTACACTGCACATTCACTCCTTGCAGGTTGCCCATTTATTTAATGCTGATTGCCCTCTTGCAGTTAGCTTTCCCAGATCACGAGCACCAAACTCTATCCTCGTACCCTCAATGTTTGCATTCCTGAAATATAATGGCCCAGGTGCATAAACCTCCCTTAACCTTCAGGAAATATTTCCCTTAAGGTGCATTGTAATTCCTCAGCTAAGGATTTCCTTCAGTGATGTTGCATAAACAACCCAACCCTTAAGGATAAGAATTTCCTTAAAGTTAATGAAATCATGAGGAGCCATCGCTATGCCAGGCAACCAATCAGATTGGAGATTGGAAGAGGCATCCAAAAGCAAAAACACGAATCCCTTAACTTTAAGGAAGGATTTAAAGAAAAAACTTAAGGATATTCGTGTTTGCAGCCATCCTCAACTTACGGAAGTCCTTAAGGGAAAAGGTAAGTTGAAAGGTTAAGGAAATCCTCAATTTTTTCCTGAAGGATGCTTTATGCAACCAGGCTAGTAGCCACACTCTACTATCCTAAACACTAAGTCTTACCAAAATCCTTGCACTGTTATCCTGCATATATCTCATATCTCATATTGAGATTAATACTTATAAAAGAGGTCTCACACTGCACTCCGCCTCATGGACTTACATACAAACTGGTTTATAAGGCAATCCTGGACTATATATAGAAACTTCCCACCTGTTCTGCCCATTCCCTGCTCATGGACCCAACTATCCAAGGCAAACTAAAATCTCTGATATAATCAATACTCTTATTACCACATGCTCTCCTGAATTATTCATAAACCCTTCTTTCCTGCTCTTCCTTCACAACTGAATCCCTATAAAACCATCCTATGAGTGTCTTACTTCTCTTTCAATCCTTGTCCACACAGAACCCTCTGCATTTATTCCTTCCTTAAAATCACCCTTTACTATCGATGCAATATTGTCTTTTATCCAAATTGCTACACAGTACACTTCCTCCAATTTTCTCTTTCCTAACACACCTACACATCTTTAGCCTTCCAGTCCTTCCCTCCAATTTATCTCCTCATTAAAACAAATCCAATTTATTGCAACTATATCCTACTCCTCACGATCTACTTCAGCATCAATCTGTTCCATCTTACTATTTCAACTCCTGGTTCTGGTATATACAGTAATTTTCTTTCACTCTTCCCTTTCTGTGTTTGTTTATGCTGCCTGGCCTTTCCAATCATGTTAACAGGAGCAGTTCCTTCATTTGCAGCCTCTTCACTCTCAAGCCTAAAAGGGTTTCAGTCCCTCCTCAATTCCCATTGCAAACCTTGCTGCCCCATTTCTCTTTAGCCTCTGCTCATCATTTTGGAAATGCTCCCTTTCCCTGAAAATTCCAATTGCTTCATAAACTCGTAAATTGTGAAAACCCTGAAAATTCCAATTGCTTCATAAACTCGCTTCATAAATTGCTATCTCTGAGGGCCTTTCACTCACTCACCGCAGGCAGGTAGGTGGTCTTTCTGTCTTCTACCGACTCCTCTCCGGCCTTGCACCCCCAGCTCTCTCTGTGCTCTGTCCCCCAAATATTCCTACAGGTCGAACAAGATCTGCCAGCAACCCTCTGATGGTTAAACTGCCGAAATCTCGGCTCTCTGCTCACCTTCACTCTTTCATTCCTCTTTTCTCCCGCCTCTGAAACAAACTCCCTCACTCCCTTCAATCCCACTCCTCCCCCTCCAGGTCTTTAAAACAGCTGTTCACCACCATCTCTTATCTTCCCCCATCCAAAACCTTGATCTTTTCTACCCCCGCTAATTCACCCCAGATCCACCTTGTTTGAAATTCCAACTTCTTTCCTGGAAGTCCTGGCAGTGTTCATATGTTTTAAACCTCTCCCACTCCCCCCCTTCCCATGCCCCCCCCCCCCAAAGCCCTCGCCCTCTCAGATCTCTCGATGTCTCCATGTCTCTCGGTCCCTGCTCTCAAATGTTGTGTTTGTGTCCTTCCCCCTCTCTCCCCATCTTGTCTACCGCTCCCGATGTTATATGTTTGATGTGTCGGTGTCTTTCTGTGTGATTAATGTTCGCTCTTTCACGAGCCTCGATCTTGTATACAAAAAAAACAAAAAAAAAAACGCAAATACTTGCTGCCTTCATCAGCCGTGCAACCATACTTTGACATATGAATGTATATGAATAACTCTACTCATAAATTCTATATTCCCTTACCTACTCTACCAGAAAACATTACCCCACAACCCTTTGCTTTCCGTCAGCTACCCAAGTTAAAACTAGAGAGGTTCCAGGGAACCTGAACTCAACTGGTCTACATCAATATGGTTAGAATATGCATAATAGAACCACAAACTATATAGTTTATAATATGTGCTAAAAATATATGACAAAAATTGATTTTTCAATATGGCCGCCCTGCCGCGCCCATTTTTGGGCGTGCAACGCCCAAACGCAATCCCAAACTAGTTTGTCTTAAAGATGCTGCATAACAGGTTTCATCAAATTTAATCAATATTTGTGACTTTTAGAGCGTAGACGTCGAATTGTTTACAGACGACAGACAGACAGACAGACAGACAGACGACAGACGACGGACACTGGGTGTCGACAAAAACTCAGCTGGACATAGTCCAGTTGAGTTAAAAACACGTAAACAAGAAGAAAAAGATATAAAATGTCGTAGGCCCTGTGGTTTTAGTAATTTTGCTGTGTGGAGTTAAAGGCCGTCAGTCGGCCATCTTTGGTCAGATTACAAAACAAAATCATCTGCATGAGCGTACTCTCATGTATCGTCTTTGTGCCAAATTTGAACAAAAGCGGTCCATGCATGTCCAATAAATGGTTGGGGACCCGTTTAAGTAACAAAATGGCTGCCAGTCGTCCACCTGGGATTTGGTCTCGAAAAAAAAAAGATGTGCATATGGAACCCATCATTCATTTTCTGTGTGTCAAGTTTGAACAACATCGGTAAATGGATGCCCGAGAAATGGTTGAGGACATGGCCAATATCGGCTTTATTACAACTAAAATGGTCGGCAGTCCAGGGGCGGATCCAAGGAGGGGGGGGGGGTTCACTTGGGTTCCCCCCCCCCCCCCCCCACCCTCTCCGCCTTTTTTTACCTCCGCCAACTGGAATGGACAGATGTTGTTTTCACCGCTGTCAGTTTGTTTACGTGCAGGATATCTCAAAACGTTATTGAGGGATTTAGATGAAATCTGGTGGGCAGCCCGAGTGTGTGACATGGAAGAATGTATTCGATTTTGGTGAAGATCCGAATACGGATCCAGATATGAGTCGGCGTGATATCTGAGGTGTCAGCGTGACGTCACAGTCACGTGATTTTGCTTGGTTACGCGACCGCCATATTGGCAAAGGGGAAAACAAAAGCCATTTCACGCATGATCACATGTTATCGTCGTTCCCTTGTGCACAACGACTTGACGTTGTGTCGCTTTATTTTGGTTGAATTATTGACACATTTAGTTCATCCAAATGTTTGCAATGTCCTCTCAGTATACGGAACATTTGCCAGGTGAGGAATTTATTTTATTTTCTATTTTTTTTGTATACAGAATCGAGGCTCGTGTAAGAGCTAACACATTGAACATTAAAACATGCACAGACACATAAAACATGCAAGTAAGGGAGCGGGAGACAAGAGGGGAGAGAGAATTTGGCATTGACCTGATATTGAGTGAAACTGCAATTAATTGGGCTTGATTCTTGTCCCTACCGGCATTCGGCTGATTCGTCTAAAAAGTTAAGTGTCTTGTTACTCAAGTTACCCAAAATAAAGTTACATGTAAATTTACATTTGAGTAATGGTGGGGAGAGTAACAAATGTCAGACTAGAAATCGACTCCCCAAAGTCCATCAGAGTATCGGACTAAAAAAAATTAGGCTTGGCCTTGGCCTTGTCTTGGCATGGCTTCTGTTAAATTTAGTCATCAGCCCAGATCACATGTTAAATGTGGCCATAAACCCAGAACACATGTAAAATGGAGCCATCAGCCCAAATCACATGTTAAGTGTGGCAATCATCCACATCACATGTTAAATGTAGCCACAAGCCCAGAACACATGTTAAATGTCACCATAAGCCCAGATCACATGTTAAATGTAGCCATCAGCCCAGATCACATGTTAAATGTAGCCATAAGACCAGAACACATGTTAAATGTAGCCATAAGCCCAGATCACATGTTAAATTTAACCATAAGCCCAGAACAAATGTTAAATGTAGCCATAAGCCCAGATCACATGTTAAATTTAGCCATAAGCCCAGATCACATGTTAAATGTAGCAATAAGCACAGAACACATGTTAAATTTAGCCATAAGCGCAGAACACATGTTAAATTTAGCAATCAGCCCCGATCACATGTTAAATGTAGCCATAAACCCAGATCACATGTTAAATGTCACCATAAGCCCAGATCACATGTTAAATGTAGCCCTCAGCCCAGATCACATATCAAATGTAGCCATAATCCCAGAACACATGTTAAATGTAGCCATGAGCCCACATCACATGTTAAATTTAGCCATAAGCCAAGATCACATGTTAAATTTAGCCATAAGCCCATATCAAATGTTAAATGTAGCCATAAGCACAGAACACATGTCAAAATGTAGCCATAAGCGCCGAACACATGTTAAAGGTAGCCATAAGCGCAGAACACATGTTAAATTTAGCCATTAGCCCAGAACACATGTTAAATGTAGACATGAGCCCACATCACATGTTAAATTTAGCCATAAGCCCAGATCACATGTTAAGTTTAGCCATAAGCTCATATCAAATGCTAAATGTAGCCATAAGCACAGAACACATGTTAAATGTAGCCATAAGCGCAGAACACATGTTAAATGCTAACTCCAAGGGCCTTTCACTCACTCACCGCAGGCAGGTTGGTGGTCTTTCCGTCTTCTACCGACTCCTCTCTGGCCTTGCCCCCCCCAGCTCTCTCTGGGCTCTGTCCCCCAAATATTCCTACAGGTCGCACAAGATCTGCCTGCAACCCTCTTATGGTTAAACTGCCAAAATCAAGACTTTCTGCTCACCTTCACTCCTTCATTCCTCTTTTCTCCCGCCTTTGGAACAAACTCCCTCAATCTCTTCAATCCCACTCCACCCTCCAGGTCTTTAAAACAGCTGTTCACCACCATCTCTTATCTTCCCCCATCCAAAACCTTGATCGTTTCTACCCCCGCTAATTTCACCCCAAATCCTACACTTTTTTGAAATACCAACTTCTGTCCTGGAAGTCTTTGGTCCCCTTGTGTTTTATACCTCTCCCCCCACCCCCCTTCCCACACCTCCCCCCCCCCCCCCCAAGCCCTCTCCCTCCCACACTTCTCCCTGCTCTCAAATGTTGTGTTTGTGTGCTTCCCCTTCTCTCCCCATCTTGTCTTCCGCTCCCTCTTTTTATATATTTTGTTTGTCTGGTTGATTTGTTTGTGAAATAAATGTTAGCTCTTTCATGAGCCTCGATTCAGTATACAAAAAAGAAAAGAAAAAAGTAGCCATAAGCACAGAACACATGTTAAATTTAGCCATAAGCCCAGAACACATGTTAAATTTAGCCATAAGTGCAGAACACATGTTAAATTTAGCCATAAGTGCAGAACACATGTTAAATTTAGCAAGCAGCCCAGATCACATGTTAAATGTAGCCATAAGCCCAGAACACATGTTAAATGTAGCCATAAGCGCAGAACACATGTTAAATGTAGCCATAAGCGCAGAACACATGTTAAATTTAGCCATAAGTGCAGAACACATGTTAAATTTAGCAAGCAGCCCAGATCACATGTTAAAAGTCGAGTCATGTTGGTGGAGCAATCACAACATTACAATCCAAATCTTGAAATTAGTGGGCAAATTGACTGTTTAACTTTTTAGATTTTATTTAGCTTCTATTATACATGACGACCGTAAACTAAAGTAAACTATGACATCACTAACCCGATATGAAATGTGCTGAACAAACGTAAATATAATCCGACTTGGGCTCCCATAGCTTTCCTCTCGTATCTTTCATGGCGCGATTGACGCTTTTAGCCAATAATTCTTCTCTCTGGTTCAGTAGCTTGACTTGGTATCAAATAAAACGAAAGTTCTGACTGTTTTGCTTTATTGTTCGTTCAATTGAAGAAACAGCAACTTTTTACCATGACTGCAATTACAGAAATATCGAAAGAAGAAAATATACATGTAACCTGCGAACGTAACAGGTGCAACACATGTATACAGTACATGCACGCAAGACTTAGTTGACAGGTTGAGTTTGTGACGAGGACAAATCGATTCGATTTTGGTGAAGATCCGGATCCGGATCAGGATCCAGATACGACAATTATTTAATTTTATAATCGATTATTATTCACCATTGAGTGATTCAACCTGGCGGAGGTATGCTCTCTACCGAGTGTCGTCTAGTCTGTCACAAGTGTCACATGATCGTCGTGCGAGATCTCATTGGACAATGTTCAATCGCGAGCATCTTTTTTCTTTACGCAGCAATTAATCCAAGCCATGTTACTTTTCTCCTCTAGGTCTGTGTTAATTCCTGATACGCAGTGTTTAGATTTGTTGTAAAATATTGTCATGTTACATGACATTTTACATCTTTTAGCTAAATTTTGTCAAGTGAAAAAAACAGAAGACGAATACATTGACTTGAATAAGGCTTGGTGGTAGATTTTGCGATCTGTGAAGAATTTAACCTCGAGTGAACCCCCCCTAAAATATTTTTTCTGCATCCGCCCCTGTCGTCCACCAGTCGGCCACCTTTGATCAGATCTGGAAAATAAATGACATGCATATGCAAGCCATCATTCGTTATATGTTTGCAAAGTTTGAACAAAATCGGTCCATACATCTCCAAGATATGGTTGAGGACGTGTTCCATATCGGGGTTTTTTTTACAACTAAAATGGCCACCAGTCGGCCATTTCGATCTGATCTCGAAACAAGATGATGTGCATATGTATAACATCATGTATTGTCTTTGTGCCAAGTATGAACAAAATCGGTCCATACATCTCCGAGATATGGTTATGGATGCACGCATGGACGGACGGACGGACGGACGAGACCCAAGACTTCATACTGGCTTTAAATCTGCTTTCGTGCCAAAAACCTGAAACAAACTTTTTTTTTCTGCAATCAAAACTTTTCAAAGTTACAGTTACAAATCAGCCATTTTAGGCCAACAATGCTTGTACCTGTAAACCAAATTAGCATTTTGTATACCATATGTGGAAGGACTTTAATGATTTATTGCCACTTATAATATCATGGGTGATGAAGGTTGTCGCCAAGTTTCATCGAAATTGCGTGTGTGGTTTTTGAGAAGAAAGCCAATACCTCTTTTGGGGGGAAAACCCCCCATACACCCACTTCAGGCCCGATTTTCTTTTTAATGCCATGAACAAACTTTGGTACATGACAGGTGGTGAAGATTGTGTGTGGTCAAGTTGAATCGAAGTCATGCGTGTAATTTCAGAGAAGAAAGCAAATACATATTTTGGGGGGTGGAGGAGTGGGGGGGGGGGGGGTAAAATATAGGACCCACTTTGACCCTCCCACAGACCCCTTAGACCCCAATTTTCTTAATGCCGTGAACAAACTTTGCAACATCAGGGGTGATGAAGGTTGTGTTCAAGTTTCATCAAAATATTGTGTGTAGTTTCAGAGGAGTTGGCAAATTCCTATTTTTTTTGTGGGGGAGGAGGGAGAAGGATTCAAACCTGGATCAACTTTGATCCACGGTAGACCCCCTTAGATCCAGATCTTAATGCCGTGAACAAACCTGAGTTGCAACATACCAACTATCATTTGTGCCAAGTTTGGTTGCAATCCCACCAGCAGTTTCAGAGAAGTTTGAAGTATTTACGGACTGACGGACTAACTGCGCGCCATTCCATAAGCTCCCCGGAGCTATGTTCCATGTGAGCTGAAATTGAACAATTTGTGATTCTGTATCTGAGAAACAATGTTTCCAGATAACTGAAATTTATGGCAAAATCAAAGGACATTGAGTCAATTGAAAAAATGTGGAATACTGAAAATTTCAGCTGCATAGGTCACGAAACCATTCTTTTTTTCTCTTTGTATACAAAGTCAAGTAGAATAGCTAGAACACAGAATGGATCCGGACACAGCATAACAAACCAGCAGCAGAAAGAGAGGGGAATGCCAACAGCAGAGCCAAGGACAAAGATGGAGACGGACAAGGAAGGGATGCAGGTAAAGGTGAGATGTAAGAGAGAATGCAGGGAGTGGAAATGATGAATGAAGAAGCAAAATCTCAGGAAGGAACAAGAACGACCGCACTGTGGTCACAACCTGCGGAAAAAAAATCCGGTAATGGACCGATTGGAAAGGTGCATTTTTTCCACTGTTAAACGATGAACGGCGTGATTGCAAAACACATTTAATGTGATATTAAAAGGTTAACTAGACACTAACTCTCATCCATGTCACCCTCCGCCAGAGGTATATCGGAACGAGCTGATTTGTCACACGGTCATGGATTGTTTAACCCCAATATGGGGCCATTCAAAAATTGCGTAACACCTTTTTAGGGAGGCAAATGCCATGTGTGCTGAAAGGCTTTATTAAACCTTATTAATAATTTTTATTCGACATATGATTAGATGTTTCGGGGTAACTCATCGTGAGTAACACTTGACCCAAACAAAGCCAATGTAAATTTTCTGCAACAAACCGGGCAGACAAGAATTAGCAGAAGCTACATGAGTGATGTCTTAGTCCCACCAGAAACCAAGATGGCAGCCATATTATTTTGTCTGGGTGCCATGGTGGGTGGAGTCAAGCGACAAGTGTGGATGGGGTCCGGTAGCTGTCCAGCCAATGAGTGCATATTTCAAAAATCGATCCCCAACAAAAACCACAACAACAATAACAACAACACCAGCAATGCGGAGCTCTTGTAGACCTGTGATATAAACTGGAAATTTGGAGGGAGGAGGAGGAGGAGTGGGTGTGGCAGAGGGGGATCGGTGGTATAATGGGGTGAGAAAGGATCATTGTTTTTAGATGGGGGATGATCTGAGATGGTGGTGAACAGCTGTCTTGAAGACGTAGAGGGAAGGATGAGATTGAAGAGAACGTGGAAGTTGGATCCACAGGCAGGAAAAAAGCAGATAAAATGAGTGGAGGGGAGCAGTGATCCTAGATTTAGGAAGTTTCACCAGAAGGTGGATGCTGGTGGACTGCTTGCACCATGCAGAAACCGGGGGGAGGCGGGGAGGGGCAAAGCTCAGAGAGGGCAGAGGGTGCAAGACCGGAAAGCAGGTGGAAGAAGTCAGAGAGACTACTGACCTGTCAAAATCGTAAAGTGATCGGCCCTTAGATTCAGCTTCAGCGCGAGAGATTTTGAAGGTCTTGGTGTCCATGGAGTTAAGCTGAGCAAGGTGTGAGGCAGGGGCACCAGCTGGGAGTGGAGAGCAGTATTCCATCAAGCTGTGGATGAAGGCCTTGTAGGTGGATAGGAGATCAGGTGTGCCCAAGGAGGACTTTGTATGACGGAGGATGCCCAGTCGTCGACTGGCTTTGGAGGCCAGCTTTGAAATGTGGTTTGCCCAAGAAAGATCATGGCTGAGAGTGAGACCCAGGAGCTTGAGTGATCAAACTTCTTTGAGAGGGTTCTTAAGAAAGTAAATAGGAGGGTTTACCATACGGTCCTTGATAGAGGGGGAAGGGGGCTGAGAGAGAGAGAGAGAGAGAGAGGGATTTGTCAAGATTGAAACACATTCAAAGTGTTTGACCAGCTTGTGATTTTGTCAAGGTCGCAAGTGAGGAAAGGGGCTGCTGCCTGTCTATCTGAATGGCGAGACATGTCACGGCAGAGGATGAAGCCATTAGCAAAAAGATAGAGGATTTCCCAGAGAGTTGGAGAGATTGTTGTTGAAGAGTATGGATATGATGGGGCCTAGAATATTGTCTTGGGGGTACTCCAGCCTTGACAGGGAGAGAAGATGAAAGATTCTGTTGAGAACCACTTGTTGGCAACGAGATTAGAGGAAGTCAGTTACCCAAGGGTGGTGTTGGCCTTGGATTCCATAGGCAGAGAGTTTGGAGAGCAAGCCAGGATGCCAGACTGTATCAAAAGCTCAATATTTGTCAAGAGAGATGGTTCTGATCTTATGTCTGACATTGAGGGCCTACACACATTTCTGGGAGAGTGGAAGCAGCATGTCCAAGGTGTAGTTGCATCGTCCGATTCCAAACTGATTATCTGTGATGAGGTCGTTGGAGAAAAGGTGCAATTATATTTATGTCAACTGAGATGATGGATTCCATGAACATGCTGATTTATTATTGGAAGCAAGCTGATACAACTGTGATTAAAGGGATCAGTTTTTGCACCTTTTCATTTTTTGTGGTGATGTTGGCTAATTTACAAACAGACGCAAGATGACCTCATATAAATGATATGGTGAAAAGGACAGAGAGAGGATGTGCAAGAGCAGCACAGCAGGTTTTATGATATGTGAGCTGGTGCCGCCCAGTCCAGTTGCAGAATCAGAGTCGATGGTTGCCAGAAACGTCTCCATATTCGTAAGTTCTAATGATACCGAGTCCAGGCGGAGTTGGGTGTGGATGGGTATGGTGGGCACAGTGAGCGAGGGGATGGGGCACAAGATTTGGAAGTAAACACAGAATTGAGGCATTCGGCTTTCTCTTGGTTGGAGGTGGCTGTGGTGCCATTTGAAGTGAGGGAAGGGATGGAGAGGTAGCATGTTCTAGAGACAGACTTATCCAGGTGCCACAAGGTTTTAGAGAAGAGAACAATTTTAATGTTCAGTCCTATGATTGGACAGACGTTGTTTTCTGGCTCTCCTGAGAGTGGACACACCCGTTGCGGGGTTTGTAGAATGATCTGAGATTGACCTTGGTGATATTTGCTTTCTAGGAAGAGAACGCAAGTTTTTTTTAAGGCAACTGCCTCACCACATGATAACTGTTCTATGGGTGGGAGGATGTGTATGATCACTGAAGATGAGATGGGATTAATCTGTGCATAAGGGAGAGCAGGTTTCTGTGTAAGAATCCCCAGGCTGAGTTAATATCAGGAGCAGTATAGTGTTGTCTGTGAGAAAGATGTAAATGGAGTCTTCACTGTTTTGAGGACAGTACAACACAGACAAATACGAGGTGGGAGCAGAGGGGAAGTCGCAGCCGCCAGAGGTACTCCTGGGGTTTGGGAGGTGTATGAGCAGTACACGGAGAGTGTGAAATGGAGTTGTTGATGTACAGTGTGACTCCGTTGCTAGGACAGGGTTCAGGTTGATAAAACCAGAGGAGACAATAGCCAGGGAGGGGCACTAAGGAGTCAGGGACATCCTCTGGGACTGGGGTTCTTAAGCTGGGGTATCCATACCTCTTGTGGGTATGGGGACTAAAATCTGGGGGTATGAGATTCATAATAAATTATAATAATAAATTGTAATAAATTCAATGAAATATCAACCTTAAATATATTATAAATATATATATTTAAATATAAATATATATATATTTCAAAACAAATTATATTTGTATAATTATATTTCAAACAAATATACATTCAATTTTCTAATAAAATTCGAATAAATCAACTATACGCCCCGAGCGTGAGCATGCGATTACAATGCACGATTGACATGACAATGAGAACATTTACATAGCGATTAGGGCGGGTCAAAGTTCACACTGAGCCAATGTGCTGTCACGTAATGTCGGCCCTACATTACCTGAGATTGTAGGCCATTAGGACATTAGGTGAAGAACTGAATAACGGCAATTACGGCAATTACGGCCTCATTCTCAATTTGTTTTGCAAATGAAAACATTTGCAAAACAAGTGAGTAGTAAGCCTACTTATCTGAAGATATTCAAAGTTTTCAAAGTATATTTAAATATAAATAGGGCATTCACATTCATTATAATGCAATAACATAAATGGGGCGGCCGGATATCGGTGTCCGTGAAAAACACCCGGATATCCGTGTCCGTAAACACCTGGTCCGTGAAAAACACCCGGATATCCGTGTCCGTAAACACCCGGTCCGTGAAAATTGATTGAGCTGCGAAAGTTGATCGATTGGGTACGTTGAAGTAGTATAGTGTGAGGAATTTCTTAATCTTCTGTACATCTCTTTCTGTTGTTTTCGGTGTTAGTGGCCAACACTTTATTTCACGTGGACTAATGTTTTATCTTCTGTGGCGTTTGTGAATTGTTTTCTTATTATTCTTCTACAGATGTGTTGCAAGATGTCGTCTGTCAAAAAACGGAATTGGAATGACGACTATGTTCGCTTTGGCTTCACCTGTGTGAAAGAAGGAAATGGAACTGATAAACCCCAATGCACGCTTTGCAATTTTGTAATGAGCAATGGAATTTGAAGTCATCAGGACTGAGAGAGCACCTTCAAAGCAAACACGGGGATCATGTTGACACCTCCATTGATGCTTTCAAGGTGAAAAGACTTCGTTATGATCAGAAAGGAACTCTTTCATCGCATGGGTTTGTTCCCACTGGGAAGCCTCTTCTGGAAGCCTCCTACAAAGTTTCGTACATGATTGCCAAGGAAAATAAGCCCCACACAATCGGAGAAAGCCAAGTGAAGCCCTGTGCGTTGGAGATGGGTAAAATCGTGCTGGGGGAGGATGCTGTGAAGCGATTGAGTCAGGTGTCCTTGTCCAACGACACTGTACGCCAGAGAATTGGAGACATGAGTCAGGACATAGCAACACAAGTTGTCAGCGAGATTAAAAACAGTTCTGCAAAAATTAGCATGCAGCTCGATGAATCGACTGACGTTTCAAACCACTGTCAAATTGCTCGTATTCGTCCGCTACGTTCATGAAATGAAACTAAAGGAAGAATTTTTATTATGCGAACGACTCAAAACAACAACTAAAGGAGCTGATGTGTTCAAGTTGATCGAACTGTTCTTTGATCGCCATGAGTGAGCATGGGACTTGGTTGGGTCGATTTGCACGGACGGAGCTCCTGCCATGATTGGTAAGAAATCTGGGTTCGTCGCTCTGGTCAAGGAGAAAGCTCCACATGTGTTGACCACACACTGTTCTACATGGCGAAGCCTTGGCGTCCAAAACGTTGTCAAATAAACTGAAAGAAGTGATGGTAATAGTCGTGCAGACAGTCAACTTTATTCCTGGACGGGCATTAAATCATCGGCTATTTCAAAAGTTCTGTGATGAGATTGGGGCGGAACATTGTGTTTTACTGTACCACACAGAGGTACGTTGGCTATCTCGTGGTCGTGTTTTCGCACGTGTCGTGGAACTTCGGGAAGAAATTCTCGAATTCCTCAGGCATCAACAATCCCGTCTTGGGAACAGTTTTGAAGATGAGCATTTTATTGTTAGCCTGGGATATTTGGCCGATATTTTGGGTCACCTCAATGACTTGAACATTTCGATGCAGGGATGGTATGTGGACATTATTCAAGCCAGGGGAAAGTTAGTGGCATTCACGAAGAAATTACCTATTTGGAGTCGCCATGTTGAAAGCGGAAACATGGCGAACTTTCCAATCCTTGACGATATCCTTCTTGATGGAGAAGATGAAAAGGCATTGCTTGGGGAAATACTTCAAGAAGTCAAGGACCATTTGAAAGTCCTAAGTACCAATTTTGAGGGTTACTTCTCAGATATTGATGATCTTAGCACGGAATCTGTTTGGATCCAGAACCCTTTTTCGTTTGATATTTCTACGACGAGTGACAACGATTTAGTGAAGGATGATTTGATCGAGTTCCAAGAAGATCAAAGAAAGAAAGCTGATTTCGGAAAGGCTGGGGGTGGATTTTAAGCAGTTTTGGTGTGAGCAGATAGCAGCTTACCCTAGCTTGGCGAAGAGGGCAATGAATGTGTTGGTTCCCGTCACAACTACGTACCTCTGTGAAACAGGTTTCTCTGCTGTATTGAACCTGAAATCAAAGTGGAGAAATCGACTTGATGTGTCCGATGATATGCGAGTGGTGTTGTCATGAACTGTGCCCGATTCCATATTCTGATTGCACGAAAACAGCAGCAACAATCTCACTAGATTAGTAAAATGCCTTGCATAAAACTTGCATGTTTTAGTTTAGTTTAGTTTGTTTTGTTTCTTTGTTAACAAGCAAAGAAATAAATAGGGATAAAATCCTAATGATTTTCTTTCCTGGTCTGTTCCTAATTATCCATATGTAAAACTAAGCTATTGAGATATTTTGAAGTCACACTGGAACCTAATGAGACTGGTAATCAGGCGCGGATCCCCGAACTTGGCCCATTTTCTGGGTAATAAGTTACCAATTTTCATCCAAAAAAAATAGGCAACTAAAGTAAAAACACCCTTCAGAATGGACCACAGAGCATCTATAAATCAAAAAAACTATAGGGGGACATGCTCCCAGTCCCGCCTAGCTATGCGCACCTTAGGTGCGCCTTGTTCAGTCAACAGTCTGGCGAAGGGGGTATGGGGACATCGTGGGCAATCCGTTGGAGATCTTGACAAGGAAAAAGGTTAAGAACCCCCTGCTCTGGGAGGAAGGACTCTGTTAAACAAATGATGTGTGGTTTTTTGGCAGTGTCCTGGATTGAGAGATGTCAGCTTGGAGAGGAGGCCTCAGATGTTTGAGGTCCACACAGTTAGGCATAGGGGAGGGGGATCTGCTGTTAGGGTTCAGCAAAATGGAAAAGAAGAAGAAGAGTGAGTAGGCGGGGGAAGCTGGGAGAGAGCGGGATGGGAAGGAAGCTGGGAGGGTGCGGTGCTATGTTGTGTAAGAATAACGGGTATTTATGGCCAATGGGGTGAAGGGTTGAGGGTCAGTCACTTGAAAAGAAGGAAATGGGCAAAGAAGTGAGTCGATAAATGTGGACACTATATTTTTAAGAGCAGTCTTCTTGCTGGAAGCATCAACGTCCATTAGAAACTCCCAGCCTCAGTTTTCCAGTGAGTCTTTGAATTATGTATATTCGTCATTAATTATGAATCATCCGCAAATGCACCAAAAGCCTCTACTGATGGTCGCTTGAAAGCTGAAAGGTGAAAACAAGGTGTGCCTAAGGCCTGGTAAACCTACAGCTATTTTTGAGTCAAGCATTTTCTGTTTGTAGATAGCATATACAGCAAACCTAGGAGGGCTTGTTTGAGTCTTGGGAGAGCCAACAGACTTCCATTTCCTTTATTTTCTCTCTCTGATACTGCTCCCCTTAATGAGAATAAATATAAATAATGAAATATGGGCTATTTGTGGAGTATTTGAGCTATGCTAAATGTAACGAGTGTAAATAACATTTTGATATATCTGAGTTGCCAATGAGCCATATCCCATTCGGAAGAGCAAAATTGGCAATGGAAATCGATGTATTCAACCTTGGATTTCTTATGTTATTGGCATCACTTTTATAAATGATTAATGTTTCGAAACAAGAATTAGGTATTAAATATTGCCACTGAAAATTTTATAATCAGGTCATTAAATTCACAAATTGTACTCAAACAGCGTACGGTAAGACCTCGTCATATGCGGGGGATACGTTCCTGGAAAATGCCACGAATGTCGAACCCGCGAATGTCGGGGCAATGTTCCAATGGGGAAAAGGGGGATAGGTTCCTGGAGGTTCATGATTCATAAGGCAAATTTTTAATAGTTTAAGAACACAAATGTACTAATTACAGTTTCATTAAAAATGCTTACTAATAAAATAAAAATAATGGAAACAATTCCAAAAGGTTTGCTCACACTTTTTCCTTGTGTGTCATGCTTATCGAGAACGGACTGTTTGTTTTGCTTCGATCTTGTGTGGTCCCCAAAGCGCATCATGGTCCCAGATATAGTAGTTGCATTTTAACTGCTCGGAGTTTAAGCTTGAAGGAAGATACGCTATAGATACATGCACCACCTCCCCACAACCTCACTGCCCCCCGCCCCACCCCCAAAAAACGGAGGGGCCTGTCAAAGCCTGTCATCATGTGTGAGACATTTCTAACAGGAAGGGACATCAGGACAAATGGGGGGCAAAGTGGGACGTGAGGACGGGGACGGGAATGGGAAGGGGGTGGGGGGAGGAGGGGTTAAAACACTCTATAGATGGATAAACTTGTCTTCCTTTCCTTTTCCTTCTCACCCAAAATGGAGGGGCCGTCAAAGTCGGAAAAATAATAACCAGAAGGAGCCAGGGATATCATGTGAGGGAAGCATTTCTAGCAGCAAGGGATGTGTGGCTGGGGTGTGGGGGGTAGGAGAGGAGGAGGTGGGTGGGGGGAGGGAGGGAGGGATGAGGTGAGGGGTGGTGACTGTTTTGAGCCCAGAAAGTGATGCCAAAGTGACCAGTATGGCATTTTTGGCAAACAGGATGACTAATTTGGTCCATCAGTGAAGCGACGGGTGGGCTCTGCTAGTGTATTGATAAATAATTTGAAGCATTTACTTCGAATGGTTTCACTAACATTTACGTTTAGAGTAAAATAAATAAGAATGCCTTCACATTAATATTTCAATTCACTTTTGATGTACCATGTGCTGTTACAGAGCGCCGGTGCTGCCAAGGCAGTTTCTTGGCAAGGGTTATTGTGGGTAGTTTGCCGTTGCCTTCCCAGCAGTAGTTAGGGCACAAATTTGGAATTTATTGAGGGTGCCCGCGATATCTGGCCAACTCTTCGCAAAGAACAGCGTGGGATCTTTAACATCCAGCAGCTAATGCCAGCAGACGGAACACCTAGTTTAACATCCACCCGAAGGACGGCATGCTAGATACCTTAGAGGTAAGAACAAATCGAAATTAACAATTATTTTACTAGTGGGGTCACCCGTGGGAATCCTACGGGCATGGAGGTGTATCGTTGCGTTCGGTGCAGCCGTTTTTGTGGTACCCGGGACAATAACGTTAGGTGGGAGTCCAAACGTGAAAATGCTGGAGACCAAAAGTGAAATTGGAAAAACAATAGAGCCTATTTTAATCCAGGGGGTCCCAGGAATACCCACCCAAAATATCGTTGCGATCAGTTCAGCCGTTTTTGTGGTACCCGGGACAATAACGTTAGGCGGGAGTCCAAACGTGAAAATGCTGGAGACCAAAAGTGAAATTGGAAAAACAATAGAGCCTATTTTAATCCAGGGTGTCCCAGGAATACCCACCCAAAATATCGTTGCGATCGGTTCAGCCGTTTTTGCAGTACCTGGGAACGGACGGACGGACAGACAGACGGACAGACATTTGGTGAATTATATAGCATGTGAGATATTAAAAGAAGATGTTATGCTAAACTTTGGCTTTCTATATTGAACAAAAGTTGCTTCCCAAGTAGAATGAAATTTTGACTAAGAGTAAGCAAACCACCAGGTATAGGCATATTCAAATACCTTTCAACATTCTCTAACCAGAAGTGGCATTACATTCTTTGTCACACTAAAAATGTATATATTTTCTTCAACTGATCTTGATCTCACCTGTCTTTGCAAATGCGGCTACGGCAGGCCTGTGACGACTCGTTACATCGAGACTCACTTTGATCCAGTGGCAATACAAGTGACCTCATCCCTGGCAAATGGATTGGGCAAAATATTTAAATAGAAAGCACAAAAAATGTAATGATTCATGTCATAGTCTAAATTCGCAGGATAAAATTACAATTGCTGTTTCTTCATAAACAACCTGAGATGTCAACCATTTCCTGGACCTTCAGCCACAATGCACAGAGAATTGTAATACGAGAGTTGTAGAAATCTGATAACAATTGTTAATGGCAAAGGTGCATTATTTTTACCTCCCCTGCCGAAGGTGGATGGAGGTTATGTTTTCACCCGTCTGTTTGTTTATCTGTGAGCAGGATATCTCAAAAGGTTCTGGACACATTCGGATGAAGTTTGGTGGACAGGTTTGGAGTGTGACAAGGATGAGTTTATTAGATTTGTTGAAGATCTGAATCCGGATCCACATACTTGAGTTTTTAAATCTTTGAAGTGATTCTTCACCATTGAGAGATGGTGCCAAAAAACATATTTAGCAGGATATTTCAACAAGTTGTGGACAGATTATGACAAAACTTGGTGGATGAGCTGGGTAGCTGTCAAGAGCAAACTGATTAGATGTTGGTTAAGGTCCAGATGTAGTTTTGGCCCATCAGTGTCAAGACGTCACGCCGTTCGCTCAGCCTGGCAGAGGCACTCTAATGAATGCTGCTCTCGCTACCTCACACACGTGAAGTGAAAAGCGGGGTTAAGCAATTGGTTCATGTCCATCTGTCCATCTGATCAGTTAATGATGATCAGTTATTTAAATTGAAGAAACTTATTCAAATTGAATGTTATATTTTGAACATGAATGGGAACATGAATAGAAAGACAAGCTTGCTGTTTTACTGTAGTTTGTCTCTGAATTCATCTCGACCGCACATGCTCAGAGAGAAGTAAGATAATTGTTTTACTCTGGCTTCTTGCCTGGAAATCCAAAAAAATTGAAAATAATTCCAAAGACGAAACTTGCCGTTTTTAGGACGTCATAGATGACGCATACAATGGGCATGAATAGCTAATGTAACGTGTTAGATAGGGTGATTTAATAGACACTGGGTAAAACATCGGTAAAACCCGAAATCATATACTTGATCAGTGATCACAGTAGAACACAAATCACATTCATAATTTCTAATATTTCCAAGAACCATGATATATATAGCATGATATATATAGCATGATATTTATATATATATATATATATATATATATATATATATATATATATATATATATATATATATATATATATATATATATATATATACAGTATATATATATATATATCAGCAATTATGCGACTCCATACCGTGAGTGGAGAACAGCCAGTAAGGTGTCCCATACAGCCACTGCTGCACCTTACCGGCAGCGATAAGCACCGTCTGCCACACAGTACATTATCTCTGGTTTCCACCCGCTATATGGAGTCGACCTGGATGTGGTTGGGAGTAACGAAATGGTTGACAGTATCTGAATTAACATATTTATGACGTACTGCGACATGGCTCATCCGGAGCTTCGCAGTCAAGGCGGACGTACGTGGTGGTGGTGGTCACGGCGTTCGATTAGGTTGGAGCACTAAATAATATATATTTGTGTGTGTGTATATATATATATATATATATTTTTTTTTTAAATGAGAGGACATGCAAGGCATGTGAGAGGGTGCAGTATCGGGGTGAAGAAGAGGTCGCCTTTATGTCTATGTATGATGCCAATTGACGCTGCATTCTATGGTGATCAACAAAGCCTCCATCTCCTGAACTGTGGCTCAACCTCGCCTTATTGCAGGGAATAAATGTGGTTTGTGTAGAAGACTGCTTCAGTCATGCTAAACTTCTGGATTTTTAAAGCGATCTTTAAAGTAATTATAATAAAAAATATAACCACCTTTAGAGGCCATTTTTCCCCGCAAAGATTTTTTCCCCTCCAATTTTTCCCCTTTTTCGGGAACCGTGGTTGTTGTTGTTTTTTTGGTCCCCTTTTTGAAGCAATGTTTTACGGCCGGATGCCCTTCCTGACGCGAACCCTTTTTGCCGCCTTTTAACGACAAACAGGGAATTACCAGTGAACTGGTACTCAATTAGCCTAACGACAAACAGGGAATTACCAGTGAACTGGTACTCAATTAACCTAACGACAAACAGGGAATTACCAGTGAACTGGTACTCAATTAGCCGACCTCGGAAGGATGACAGGCTGAGTCAACCCCCCTGGCGTTAATTCAGCGATCGACCGGGATTCGAACCCAGGATCCTTGGTATCCTAAGCCGGCACCCTAGCCGCTAGCCCAACACCAGGGTTAATTATTTTATTAAAATTGAAGTGCATAATATATACTTCAGCACTGTGTGGGGTATTGTGTTATATGAAATCTCTAGTTTAAAAATGGAATTGGAAGATCTCCCAAAACAGAGATGAGATGAATATTTTCTGTTATAATGTACATTATTTTTAGTTTAATTGAAACCTATAAATACTTTAATTGATTTACAATAGAAAAATAAATGTGAATTGTGCTGTTCAAAATTTCCCCTTTCTTGGAGTGTCAGCATTCCTGAAATATTATTAAATTGTGAAGCATTCTCGAGTTGCCCAAGCAAAAATAATCGAGGAAATCAACTAATGATCATTCCTTTGCATAAGTGTTATAAAACAAAACTTTCATTCAGTCCCAGCATGGAAGAAAAAAAACCAAGAAGCAGAACAAGTTGAAAAAATTAATGAGGTGAAGAAGATTTAAGAAGTGAGGTGTGGATGAAAACATTGTGGCAGCGAAATAATTTGTACATTTCGGTGGTTGCCATACACTATACCTGGAGCTTGAACAGCAAGTAAACGCTTGTGCAAATCAAGCTCAGGCTGTACGAGGCAAAGCCTTGGTTCTCGCCCCTGACCTAACACTGAGCCATCATCACAAACAGCCATCCAAGTCCGATCGTATAATAAACCCCGGGGACCCACAGGCCAATGGTGTACCTGCGCACAAGATATGAAAAATCAAAGAATGGAAGGATTAATATTTTAAGACGATGAAAATGGAACAATATGAGTGGGTAAAATAGAAAATAGGTAAAAGCAAAATAATGAAGCGCAGATCCTCCATGGCACGGCTTAGCAGGATACATGGTAAAAGTCATTCATAACTTCCTGTGCAAATTCAACATTTGCCGTTCTCCCCGAGCTCAAATTATTTGGTCAGAGCGTTACATGCTTTTGCCAGCAATTAGCCAAGTCTGGCCGCACATGGTTTTGCATATCCCCCAGTCGGAGGCACCAATAACTGTTAATGGGATTAGTGTCGGTTACTTGACAAAACTTTGTTTCAACGATTTTATTTTCAATTCCGACTGCATTTGGTTGTTTCATACCACATTCCCACTCCACATGGCGTTACCACTTCGTTGATGATTATACATTTGTGCATTATGCACACACCATCAGTCATGTGTGCAATTTGCTTGTTCATGTGAAACTGCAATGGCTAGTGATGCAAGCCGACGCTTTGTGCTGCATTTTGCAATTTGGTTCATGTCCATAATGTAAACCATGTGGAAAGCCTTTTGGCAGCGCAGATGAAGAAACATGGCCAACGGCAAAATAAATGTGTGAAAACTGCCCGAAATAACACTGAAAACAATGTACAATTATTAAGTCACTACCATTCATGTTGCTCCCTCACCAACAATGGGCATATGTAGCAAATAACTATCTCTTGATGAACACAGCTGTTCACAACTAGGAAAAAAGTATACAAAAAATGGTTACCTGGTGCAGCCTCAGATAAAGCTACAACAAACTGTTAGCGTAAAAATAATATCTAGTTATATTTTCCTTTTGGAAAATACTGAACATTTTCCAAAACATTTTTTTTTTGGGATACAAGATCGAGGCTAGTGTAAGAGCTAACATTCATCACAAAAAGACAAATTTACACATAAAACATAAAACGTATGATAAAGGGAGTGAGAGACAAGATGGAGAGCAGGGACATCGGGAGATCTGTGGGAGGGAGAGGGCTTGGGGGGAGGAGGCATGGGAAGGGGGTGGGGTGGGAGAGGTAAAAAACAATAAAATTAAATTGAAAAAATGTGTACTTCTACCCACTAAACGTGGATGGCTCTTCGTGTCCAGGGAGTCAAAGGAACGTAAAATTGTCAAGTATAACATCGCAATCAATATAGTCAGCACCAGGATGGAAAGTCACAAGGTGAGGAAAGCGTTTGATAAAGACGCCACACCGTAATCACCAATATTGTAATCACCGCTGTGAGAGGTGAGGAAACAATGTAAGGAAAGCATGTGATATGCCACACCACCTATATGGATGACCGTGGTTTGCTGACGCAGATAGACCATAACAATTGAAACGAATAACGATGCTGAGAAAAACAGTCACACCCAATTGGTCAGTGCCATGACCAATCAAGAGGTGAAGGGGGAAAACAGTCACACCCAATTGGTCAGTGCCGCCACCAATCGCCGAGTGAATGGGGAAATGGGCAAACCTAATTGGTCAGTGTCACGACCAATCAACGAGTGAATATTGCTGACATAGCTACAGCCACACAACTTCTATTTATTATACAAGATTCTGTATGGGTTACCACTCTCATGCAGGATACTCAGCTGAGCGTGCAGGACTTTGGAAAATGTCCCAGATGCCGGCGATAGCTTGCCTAATCTTTGTGAAGCACACCATGGAATACTAAACCTTCACCAATATGCTATCAGATGGGACGCCAGGTTTAACATCCATCTAAGGGACGGTGCACACATTTATGTATCACCTTGCAGTTATCGTGTAGAAATATAAAATATGTGAATCATGGATTGTTAATCATCTCAACATAATGTTCATTCCCAGTGAGTTTAACCCATGAATTATGAAAACAATAATGACATAAACAATTATACTGCCGAAATAGTCAATTTGCTTAAAGAAAAATTAATGGTTGTGAAGACATTGTGGAGATAAACAAATACTTTATTAAACAATATATAAAATAAGCAGTTTATATGCTTAAATATACTTCTGACATGGAAGTCAATATACGACTTAAGTCTGAAGTCCGGGCTTAGAAATGATTTCCGCAAGCGGGAGAGTTTCTTTGCAGTCATAACCTCAGTTTGGTCTGACATGTACATAGTACATTTTACGTATAATGCAAGACCTATTGTACCTCCATACCAAGCAAGTAGCAAGATGCATATTGTCAGGCTGGAGCAGAGCATTAAGTGTCAGTTTTCTGATGCTTGCAGCATATAACTCTAAGGATTGTGAAGAGGTCAGTAACTCAAGAGTGGAGTTGACCTGGGATGTCATAGGCAGAGAGCTCGGACAGCAAGACTGGATGCCAGGATGTACTGAAAGCTTCAGATACTGTACGTCCAGAGAGATAGTCCTGATATCATGTCTGACATTGAGGGCCTCCATTCATTGTTGGGTGAGTAAAAGCAGCATGTCCAAGGTGGAGGGAGTGATCTGGTGTGAATCCAAATTGGTGATCTGAGATGAGGACTTTGGAGAAAAGGAAGGATTTCTTATCAACTGTGATAATGGATTCCATGGCCTTGCTTATGACTGTAAGTAAGCTAATAGGTCTGTAGTAAAGGGGGTCTGCTTTTGCCTGTTTTAAATGTAAGGCAGTGATGTTCGCTGATTTCTAAGCAGATAGAAGATGTCCTAGTGTATGTGATAAGGTGAAATGAGGAGAAAGAGGATGTGTGACAGCAGAGAAGGTGTATAGGACACATGAGCTGATGCCGTCTGGTCCACTTGCAGAATCAAAGTCGAGGGTTGCTAGAAACTTTCCCACCTCAGAGTCTAGGAGAGTCTAGGGGCAATTGGGTACGAATGGGTAGCGGGGGGTATAGAGAGTGAAGAGTTGGAGACGAGATTTAGAAGTAAACGCAGAATTGAGGGATTTGGCCTTCTCATGAGCGGAGTCGGCTGTGTTGTCATATGAAGTGAGGGAAGAGATGGAGGGGGAGCATACACCAGAGGCAGACTTAACAAGTTTTCCCCAGATTTTAGAGGGAGATGAATTTGAGAGTTCAATTTTGAGGATGGACAGATGTTGTCTTCTGGCTCTCCGAAGAGTGGACGCACACCTTTTGCAGGCTTTGTGGAATGAGCTGAGATTGCCTTCAGTCAGGTTTGCTTTCCAGGAAGAGAAGGAAGGTTGTTTCAGATCAACTGCCTCACCTAGTCTGGGTTTGATTCTCAGCCTGACTATAAACTGTCGAGTTGGTGCTTAATGGGCACAACAAAGTTTGCCATCCCTCAGATGTACATTAAGTTGGGTGTCCCGTCTGAGATTATTATTTGGTGGACCTTAAATATCACACACCGCTCCAATTGACTATCAGGTTGACGATCGTGGAGCGGCTTGCGTGCCCCGATGACCCAATGAGCTATACTGGACAGGCCTAACCAAACCAGGCAGGTCAGAGGGTCGGGGACAGACAAAGTATAGTCAAAACCTTGAGGAGTAAACCTCAATGCCAAAAATCCTGATGTCCGCAGCAGGGCCTCAGTAGTTGAAATGGCGAAGCAGAAAGACTTGTTACCCGGCATATCAACGATGAAGATCATTAATCCTGACAAAAAGTACTCATGTAGAACTTTAACAGCAAGGGATGCACCGCCATCTCATGCCATCACCCATCCTCACCCACAATGTTGATTACCCCCATTCACACTGCCTAAGGTAAACCATTTACTTGCAGGTCACGATGTTTTTCCTGACATACTCTGTCTCCTCTTTTCTTATATTCAATCATTCCTCTGCAGTACAACTGTTACCCCCACTGTAAGTTCATGCCCCCTATCACCTCACCTTTCCATGAGCCTCAATCTGGTACTGTAAAATGGGGTGAATAGGGACAGCAAGGTGATTAGGGACACAAACTGAAAAAAAGTTCGGAAACTTTTTTCACTGAAAATTGATAACCATACTGATTTGTTGATATTTGGGTTGAAAGTGTTCTCTTGTTTTAAAAAAAAAAGCAACTTATAGTCCCTATTAACCCCATATATGGGTTAAATAGGAATAAATAGGATTTTTATGGCTGTCCCTATTCACCCCGTTTTACGGGTGAATCGGGACAGTCACTAATACAAAAAAATAATAATCAAGAAATAGGGACAGTTTGGAGAAAGTTTTTATCCCATTTTTTTCTCATTGGCACCGTGGTTTATATTATGGGTGCTTATTATGTGCATCCATCTGAGCTATCAATTTAGCAATAAGTTGGAAACTCAGGATTGTTTAAAACCACCTTTAGAGGCCATTTTGGTGGTTTTAAACAATCCTGAGTTTCCAACTTATTGCTAAATTGATAGCTCAGATGGATGCACATAATAAGCACCCATAATATAAACCACGGTGCCAATGCGAAAAAAAAAAATGGGATAAAAACTTTCTCCAAACTGTCCCTATTTCTTGATTTTTTTTTTTTTTTGTATTAGTGACTGTCCCGATTCACCCGTAAAACGGAATTTACGTAAAACGGAAAACGGAAAACGGTGAAACGATTCACCCGTAAACTCAGGATTGTTTCTTGATCATTATTTTTTTGTATTAGTGATTGTCCCTATTCACCCGTAAAACGGGGTGAATAGGGACAGCCATAAAAATCCTATTTATTCCTATTTAACCCATATATGGGGTTAATAGGGACTATAAGTTGCTTTTTAAAAAAACAAGAGAACACTTTCAACCCAAATATCAACAAATCAGTATGGTTATCAATTTTCAGTGAAAAAAGTTTCCGAACTTTTTTTCAGTTTGTGTCCTTATTCACCTTGCTGTCCCCTATTCCCCCCTCCCCCCCCCCCCCATTTTATGGTAAAGGAAAAACAAAACAATAAAACCAACCACATCAGCAACACCACAGTAGCAACAACAAAACAGACAGAGCGAACTTGGATGCATGAACCTCAAAGCAGTTATCTTCTTACTATCACAGAGGCGTTAAAGCTTTACTGCTTGTCGTTAAAGGCGGCAAAAAGGGTTGGCGTCAGGAAGGGCATCCGGCCATAAAACATTGCTTCAAAAAAAGGGGACCGAAAAACAACAACAACCACGGTTCCCGAAAAAGGCCAACCCCCGCTTGCGGGGAAAAATGGCCTCTAAAGGTGGTTTTTTATTATTTTTTATCACAGAGGAAATGTACATGTCACTGAAACTCCAAAATTTATGTATGGAAAATGTTGCCACCTTCGGTGGTAGCCGGTATTACAGATAGTCTTCTTTAATTATATGACTAGTGAGGTACCCGTGCTAAGCACGGATGGGAGCCCATAACCTAAGAAAAAATGATTTGAGAAATTTTATGAAAAAGGTTTTAGGACATGCGCAGGAACCCCAAAAGGTTCCACAGAAAGTTTGGCAGGGCTAGCCCCAAAACTGAGGGAGTAGTTCGAGGAAGGACAGGCTGTCCTGCTTTATTATATTGTTGCGGATATGAGATTGGCATCCATCCATATCCGCTTGTAAATATTCCCCTATTTCCTCCATGCTTCCCAACTATCCCCAATCCCCCATTCCCTAGTCCCATTTTCTGTAAACAACACTCTGTAGACCCGACCTCCCCCTATTTCCCCCATTAAATGTCGCATCCAGGTCCACCGCATCTCACGTAGACAACTATAGGACATCTTGCTAGTTATTCTTAGTCTATGTCAGTTAAGGACTCGTTTCCATTAATTGTGATTCTTCGTTGCACCAGAATGTGATTGTATGGCACCGTTAGGAAGTTTAGGACCTCCCAATACCTCCCCGCAGCTCTTCCTCACGGTTCAGCAACAACAACAGCAACAGCAACAACAACAACAGCGGCGGCGGCGCGGGGAGTGTGCGCCCTCACTCCGGCTTGGTTGGTGGGGGGTGTTGGGAGGGCACCATGCCTTTCCAACGAGCCGCCATCGAGCATGTGCTCGACGGGGTTACCAAGTAGGGGCTCGCTGTCAGCTCCTCGTCAAGGGCGGAGCCCGGTAACCCCGCACCCAATAGAAGCGGCGGACCGATCCCATCTGGGGCGGAGCCAACGAGCCGAGGGCGTGTCACTCCCCGCTGAGCATGCGCAGGAAGAGGGAGGTGACGTCAGATGCGCCCTGAGCTGGGAGAGAGAAGGACGCCACCTCCGAGCGCTGCAATACCTCCCCGCATCTCTGGTCCGGACCGTGTTTGATTCTGCCCCTGAGCCAAGGTGCACCTTGTGCTATCGACTGCCTGTCCTTCCCTGCCATCAATCCCTGTGTAAGTCAGTCTTGTTCCGTTTGTCTGTGGTCTGTCTGGGATAAATAAGATTGTGTCTAAGTGCCTATCTCTTCTGTGCTTTACCTCTTACCTTGTAATCTACCCCTTTTCTCCACCACCAATTATATCCTCCTCCGGAGGTCTTGAGAACTGTACCCCTTTTGTCGTTTCATTTATCCCAGCCGTTGTGTCCTTTCCTTCATTGATTTAGCATAGCGCGACTTGGTCAACGTCGGGTGGAATCGGGTGAGTTGGGGAAGAATCGGGTAAACTGTGCGAACACGGCGGCCATTCCGCTCGGCCCATCATAACATCTTAAGCCGTGTCCGTAACAATTGGTGTCGAGGAGTGAGATCGGACCCGAAGCGCGCTTAACGCGCTCAAAATTACAAGTAACCGAAATTTGTTTTGTTTTAAAATAAAAACCCGAATTTTGAAAGTCGCGCTATGGCAGATCAAGACGGCTGGGTTCCGGTAGAGGAGAGTGAGGCAGGGTCGATCCAGGACCAAATTGAGGGACAAGAGGAGAGCGAAGCAGTGAGGGCGGCAGGTTCGCAAAATGGCGTCCTCGCGCACGAGGCTTCAGGCGCGCAAAGTGGCGTCCTCGCGCACGTGGGGGTAGCGGCACCAAATTTTGCCGCGCCCGTGACCGTAGCAGCGGCCGCAGCACCAATGAACTGGGGCCTATTCATGCAGCAGATGCAGGCCTTCATGGTCAAGGCGGATGAGGAGAGGGAAGAGAACAGGGGGATGAGAAACCAAATTTTAGGAATGGGGAACCGGATGGATGCTCAGAGTGAGCAAATGAGGGCTCAGAGTGAGCAATTGGGGGTAATGAGGGACGAAGCAAGGGGTACCGGTGAGGGGTTAGACAATGGGATAAAAGAGGTAAAGAATGGGTTAATGGGGGTAGAAAACAGAATGGCCGCTCAAGAGAATCAAATGGAAGGGATGCAAAGGGGGTTAGAGGGGTTAGAAAACAGTATGGAAGGCAAATTGAGGGACATGAGGGACCAAGCGGAAAGGGAAGTTAAAAAAATGGGGCAGCAGATAGAGGGGGTCAGAATGGGGGTAGAAACTAAATTGGATGCTCACAGGGAGGAAATGGAGCAGATGAGGGTGGCATCTGGGCAGGAGTTGCAGGTGATGGGAGAAGAGATCAGAAGAGGGGTGAGTGAGGAGGTCGGAGGAGTGCGCGAGGAGGTGAGGCACTGTAAGGAGCGCATGGAGAAGGAGGTGAGAAAGGGGACTGTAAAATTGCAAGGTGGTATAGAGGAGTTGACGCTGGGAGTAGAACAACTGACAGTGGGACAAAAGGAGTTGGGGGACCAGGTAAAGAAGAACACAGCGGTAATAGAGGGTTTAAAATCGACACAGAAGGAGATGAAAAAGGACGTAGAGGTAATTAAAAAAGAGTGTCAAACGGTACATGAGGACCTGACGAGGAAAATGAACAAGGTGGTAGAGGTGATGGAGGTTAAAGAGCGGGAGGTGCGGGAGCACATAGAAAAAAATAAGGTGGAGTTAGAGGAAGAACTTAAGGGGGCGCACGAGGAGATGAAGGAGGTGAAGCAGAAATTAGAAGAAGTGGAAGAAGGGGTGAGCGAAATTAAGAAGCGACGGAGAGAGGATAAGAAAGAGATAAAGGAGGAAGTAAAACAATTGGTCCAAAGTCTGTGTTCGGATCGTGATGATGTGCTCATTAACCGGATGAGGGATTCGCAGGTGATGGAGGAGAAGCGAAGAGAAAGAGGACCCGGTGTAAGTGGTGACCAATATGGTCGTGCGTATGATGCGCCAGGTGATTTAATAAGCTTGGGGGTCGAGATAGACCCGGATGTTCGTGAGAGGCCAAGAGTGAGGTGTATGGCTGGTCCGGAGGGTATGGAACGAGGGTGCGAGCGAGAGGGTCCGGTGATGGGAGAGGTGCGAGGTGTGATTGAACAGGTGTGATTGCACAGGTGTGCAACTGAACAGGTGTATGGAGCAGTGTATGAGTGGTGAGTGTTGTGGATCAGCGCGAATGCGCTTGGGGGAGAGAAGGGTGCAGGTGGCACCAAGTATGAGAGCACAGGTGTGCAAGTACAGGTGTGTGGAATACATGGAGTATTGGAATGAGTGGTGTGGAGAGAGTTGGAGTAAGTGGTACGGAGTGGTGTGCATGGTGCGAAGGTGTGGATGGGGGAAGAGTGGACCCCTTTCACGAGTACCCGGGGCGGGTAGTGTAAGTGTTAGGTAGAGGGTATAGGTAAATTGTGGTTGGATATTGGCATTTGTGGTGCGGTTGCAGAATGGTATTGTGGATGGGTGCATTAGTGTGGTGGAAATGGCTGGGCGTGTAGCCTGTTAGTGTGTGTAGTTGGTTTGGGCACTCCACCACTGTGAGGATGTCGGCCAGGTGAGGCCGCAGGTGGGCTCTGGGAGCCGTTAGTGTCAGTGGGTGCCTGAGGATCCCGGGTGTGGATCGGGCAGCCCGTGCCAGAGAGGGCACTGAGGGGGTGAGAGTGCGAGAGGGCCTTCCCCAGTTAGTTAGGTTAGGGTGAGGAGCAGGTAAGCTCGGGTGGCAACTACAGTGGTGGAGGTGTGCAGGTGGGTAGACCTGCTGGGAGAGCTACATGTCACAGCCCAGAAATTGTGCGAGGGCACCGGGAGATGAATCGGGGGAGTGAGACCCCAAATTGAGAAGCACCACAGTTTAGTCAATGGGAATTGGTTTTTAGAACCCATAGTGTAAGTTGGCCAATGGATTGGCAGGGAAAGACCCCGGGCAATGTAAAGTTGTTAAAGTCATTTAGGAAATAGTTAGGATTGATGAACCTGTCGCACCATACGCAGCCACTTACCTGAGGTGATGATGATGACTCCACACCTGTGTTCCTTTGTTCTGTGTTGCAGGAAGGGAGAATTGCTGTTTGGATTTGTGAGATGCATCACGACGTGGATAAGACATTGGGGTGATTCCATCTCTCCCTCCTTAGGAGGGACTGATGATGAGTTGGTGATGGCAAATTTTGATGTTGAGTTGGAGATGGCAAATTTTGATGAGAGTTGGAAATGGCAAATTTGATTGGTTAGGAGGGAGAGAAGACGAATTTGGTTTATGGGAGGAACGGGGAAGACAGTAGGGACGGTTGTTGATGTGTAAAGTAGATGTTTATGGGTAGTGTTGTGTTTTGTGGATACAGTAAGGGGTAAGGGAGGGGCAATGTAGGTTACCTGGTGGGGGGGGGGGGCATACGGTAGGAACGTACCTGTCTCACCTGGTTCCCATGTGCCCCCAGTGTGCATTACCTTGTATTGCATGCACTTTTGCGCCCTTACCACCTTACTCACTTGTTTCTTTTGTCTCCCACCTCCGAGGATCTGGCTTTGGGGCGGAGAGAGAGGAGAGAGAGGTGCTGGCTCCGCAGTTGTGGGCCTGTACTTTCGCTGCTTGCTGCCTGGATTGATACACCATATGGACCGCAATTTTTGTGGCCGCCCACAATGGACCGCAGTTCTTTTGCGGGCAAGCACAACCCGTTGATGGACCTCTGGGTCAACGTGGCACCTATGCCATACAGGTGAACCACTTATAGTTGGCCCCCCTGATGGCCACAATTCAGAAATGGACGCGGTTGGCGCCTTTCTTTATTTTTAAAGAAGCCAGAAGGCCAAGTGCACTCCAGGAAGGCAAGACCAGCGGCAGAACCTCGGCCGGCTGCGACACCACCGGTGACCATGGACAATTAATTGTGCATTTTTATGAACACTTTATTGGTGCACTGGATGGTGCTGACTGTGTGTATGGGGTGGTGCTTTTGGTGCTTGGATGGGGTGCTCTGCACATTATTAAAGGCCGTAGGGCCACAGGGCACTCGTGGGTTGGTGTATCGATGCTGGCATGCGTGCTCTCTCTCTATGCATAACATCTGCATGTGTTCCTCAAAGAACAGGTCCTGGATCGTAGTGTAAATATCAGTCTTGTATAAATGATGCTCCCTACCGGCTGTATGTTTAGTTTGAGGATTCTTTTCACGATTCGGTTATCCTGTGGGTGTGTTTCTGTTAGGAGAAGGGTGCAACGTCGCAGGGGGACATATTTACTCATTTGTGAACATCTGTAAAACTGTCGCACTCAGGGTTGAGTTAATAGTAGAGGGAACTACATCTGAGTGCCACACTAACGTAGGTAAAAATTTATCGGGTCGGGACGCCCCGAGGTAGAGAAGGGTGCAATGTTGCGGATATGAGATTGGCATCCATCCATATCCGCTTGTAAATATTCCCCTATTTCCTCCATGCTTCCCAACTATCCCCAATCCCCCATTCCCTAGTCCCATTTTCTGTAAACAACACTCTGTAGACCCGACCTCCCCCTATTTCCCCCATTAAATGTCGCATCCAGGTCCACCGCATCTCACGTAGACAACTATAGGACATCTTGCTAGTTATTCTTAGTCTATGTCAGTTAAGGACTCGTTTCCATTAATTGTGACTCTTCGTTGCACCAGAATGTGATTGTATGGCACCGTTAGGAAGTTTAGGACCTCCCAATACCTCCCCGCAGCTCTTTCTCACGGTTCAGCAACAACAACAGCAACAGCAACAACAACAACAGCGGCGGCGGCGCGGGGAGTGTGCGCCCTCACTCCGGCTTGGTTGGTGGGGGGTGTTGGGAGGGCACCATGCCTTTCCAACGAGCCGCCATCGAGCATGTGCTCGACGGGGTTACCAAGTAGGGGCTCGCTGTCAGCTCCTCGTCAAGGGCGGAGCCCGGTAACCCCCGCACCCAATAGAAGCGGTGGACCGATCCCATCTGGGGCAGAGCCAACGAGCCGAGGGCATGTCACTCCCCGCTGAGCATGCGCAGGAAGAGGGAGGTGACGTCAGATGCGCCCTGAGCTGGGAGAGAGAAGGACACCACCTCCGAGCGCTGCAATACCTCCCCGCATCTCTGGACCGGACCGTGTTTGATTCTGCCCCTGAGCCAAGGTGCACCTTGTGCTATCGACTGCCTGTCCTTCCCTGCCATCAATCCCTGTGTAAGTCAGTCTTGTTCCGTTTGTCTGTGGTCTGTCTGGGATAGATAAGATTGTGTCTAAGTGCCTATCTCTTCTGTGCTTTACCTCTTACCTTGTAATCTACCCCTTTTCTCCACCACCAATTATATCCTCCTCCGGAGGTCTTGAGAACTGTACTCCTTGTGTCGTTTCATTTATCCCAGCCGTTGTGTCCTTTCCTTCATTGATTTAGCATAGCGCAACTTGGTCAACGTCGGGTGGAATCGGGTGAGTTGGGGAAGAATCGGGTAAACTGTGCGAACACGGCGGCCATTCCACTCGGCCCATCATAACATCTTAAGCCGTGTCCGTAACAATATCTTACTATAATTCACCAAATGTCTATGTCTGTTCCCAGCTACCGCAAAAACGGCTGAACCAATCGCAACGAAATTTTGGGTGGGTAATCCTAGGACCCCCTGGAGTAAAATAGGCTATATTGTTTTTCCAATTTTTTTCCAATTCCTCCAATTTCGAATTTTCCAGTTTTTCCAAACATGAACCACCTTTAGAGGCCATTATTCCCCGCAGAGCAGGGGTTGGCCATTTTTGGGCACCATGGCCCCTTTTTGAAGCAATGTTTTATGGCCGGATGCCCTTCCTGCCGCCAACCCTGTTAGTCGCCCCTTGCGACACACAGGGAATTACCAGTGAACTGGTATTCAATTTGCCGACCTCGGAAGGATGACAGGCTGAGTCAACCCCCCTGGCGTTAATTCAGCGATCGACCGCGATTCGAACCCAGGATCCTAGGATCCCAAGCCAACAGCCTAACCACTAAGCTAAGACCAGACTGTTTTTCCAAACATGATGGAATACTATTTACCGATATGAACAGTGATGTGGCTTTTATTTAAATTCTACAAATACTGTTTAGATTTTGATAAGTTGCGTGTGATATCATTTAATGGATGTTTAAAAAAATCGTTTAAAATAAAAAAGCCTTCAATGTCTGATAGTTTGCCTTTTCATTTGGGCCTCCCAATTGAAGCCCCGCCCGTAGGGCGGGTACCGTTGCTAGTACATATGAAGTATGATAAGTTGTGATCAATATAATTTCTTTCAAAAATGCCAAAAATTATAAAGTGCATTTACAAGAATGTGCTGCAGCACATTGCCCACCAAAGGTGGGCCGAGAAGGATATTTCCGCTTGAAGGGCTAACAGCTAGTAAGAACAACTATTGGTTGCAAGGGAACATTTGATGGAGAATTTGAGAGGAAAAGACAAATTGTATCATGGTACAAAAACACTGTTGTTATTTGATGAAAAGCTCACTACAGTAGACTTTTCAAAAATGTAATAGTTTCAAGCACACTTAAAATAGAAGTTTTGTAATATATATTTTAAAGAATGAACAGCCAATCATTTCACATCCACATTATGTTCCAAGGCTAATGGTATTCCACAGCCAAATATTCTGCCTCAAGTGAAAAAATTGAGAAAGTTCATCAAAATTTCATTCCTTGGCTAATGGCATATTTTATCACACATGGATACGCAAAGTGAAAAATGTTGTAATCAGATCAGATCCACGAGGTGAAAGTTTTGGAAACTTTAATTTTGCCTCAAAATAAACTTGCAAAATCTACTTTGTTCATGGGATTACAAAAGAGAAAGCTACATTAACAAGATAGACGTCAATCAATCCAATAGAGGGCACCCTATCAATGAGATTGTGATTTCATTGTATTCGTTTGTAAAAAGTATATTTGCCAATATTCTGGGTTCTCCTGAGTCGATTAGGCTAATTAAATACAAATAATCCGGAAGAATACTTATGTTTCTAAATCCATGCCATGTTAAGGTGTATAGTGCAGTTTAATAGGTCCTTCCATCACATGGTATTCCAATTGCAAAATAAACTAGAAAGAGCAATCAGAGATTGCAGACCCTCACCAGGACGTTCTTAGTGGTTTTAAGGCTTTTGTGTGAAAATAAATATGATGGCCGAACCACATGACCGATGACATCATCATTGGTTTTTTTCTGCACCGATTTATCCATAGATGACGCTCAATAAATTTCATCTTGATCGGATGAAGTTTTGTACTTGTCGAATTATGACGTCATAATGGAGGCACCTATGATATCATTAACATATTTTATTCCCCATGGAGAGTTCTTTACAATGAGCCATGTCTCAATTTTTTCTATACAGCGCTTCGTAGATATAGATGTGCAAAGTTTTTCGGGGTTTCCAAGATGGCGTGCATATCACGTGACCTATGACGTCATAATTATCATTAAAATATTCTACAGGAGGAGGTGCACCTATGGTGAAAATTTGTCAATCGGACCAACGGTTGCAGATGGAAGATGTCCTATCTATTCTGTGCAGAAAATCATATCTATTTTGTGTGGACAGACAAAGACAAACAAACAGACAGACAAATGAAAAATCACTCGAGCGACACTTGGCAAAAGAGAACAAAGTAGAATGGCACTCGGTAGAGCATCCTTTTAACATCACAAATAATTGGTGGTTCAATTATGTGACTTGATTTGCAAATAGTCTTCAAATTTTAAGTTAATTGGAGGAAAATTGATAATTTTAGAAATTTGGCCTATGTTGACCTTTTGGCCCGTGTTATCTCAAAACTAGTTGGTGGTTGAATTCAGTTCGACGATATGAAAATCCCATTCAAATTCCAAATCAATCGGATGAAAATTGAGGATTTTAGAAATTTGAAATGGTTGTTGACCTTTGGTCTATGTTGACCTTTTGACCAAAGCTGATTTAAAAAATAGTTGGTGGTTGAATTCAGTTCGCTGATATGTAAATCCTATTCAAATTTCAAGTCAATCAGATGAAAATTGAGGATTTTAGAATTAAAAAATTGGTTGACTTTTGGCCTATGTTGACCTTTTGACCTCAAAAATCAATAAGATTTTGTCGGACCACGAACGCTAACATTTGGTGAAGTTTCGTGACGATTGGTTTACAATTGTGACCTATAGGCAAGTATAAGTGAGTGGACAGACAAACACAAATACATACACACAAACCGGAGCGATCAACATACCTGTCCAAAAAATTTTTTTGGCCAAGTAACAAACGGACTCAAATGCAATACACTCTGGCGAGTGTAAAAACAAAAATAATGGTAACATTGTAACAAAACATTTATTAATGAACTAGCAGAGATATCCGTTCTACGCCTCGGGAAATCTGAGTATGTGGGTGGTTGGGGAGGTGGAGGAGGGGGAGGTGGAGGAGGGGGTGGGGAGGTATATACTACATAGTCTGAGTGGAAATCCTGAGCCTGGGGAAATCTGAGTATGTGGGGGAGTGGGTGGGATCGGGGGGGGGGGGGGGGATGTGGAGGAGGTTGGAGAGGGAGGAGGGGGAGGGGATGGGGACGTCAGGTAGAACATGGGGTGGGGGAGATACCTGGTCGCACAGATGAACCTGAGTTTGGGGGTGAGGATGGGAAGGGGTGGGGTTGTGTGGGGTTTGGGGGTGTCGGGATGGGGGAAGGTCAAAGTATTGATGTACATCTATTCCACTACTCTGTCTGAACTTCCTTCCAGTATCGGTACTTTCTGTTGGCAATTCCGCACGCATTGTTCGGTACACCATTGTTCTGTACATTGGAGAGATTATTCAAGGATGATTGATATGAAAATATAGACATTTTCTGCTAGTATATATAGATTTAGATGGGGTGGAGAGGTGGGGAGGCAGGGTGAGGAGTGAGGGAGGGGGGAGGGTGGGGATGGGGGAGGGGATTTGGGGGATGTTAGAGAAGAAGGTCAGAGTGCAAAATTATCCTGGGGGAGTGAACAGTCTTCATGGCAAGTTTGAATCCCATGGGTTAAAAAGGTGTGGCCGGCAAATCAGAACAAACATGACACGCACAATAGTGGGGTGATGGGGGTTGGGGTTGGGGCAGGAGGTGTGGCAAAGTGCAAAACTATCCTGGGGGAGTGGACACTTCATGCTAAGTGTGAGTGAGGTCCATGGGTGAAAGGGTGTATCCTGTATAGGAGTTGAAGGCCAACAGTCGGCCATTTTTTGTCTCATGTATTGTCTTTGTGCCAAGTTTGAACAAAAGTGGTCCATGTATGTCCGAGAAATGTTTGGGGACATGTGTAAGTAACAAAATGGCCACCAATTGGCCATCTTTGTTGCATCATGAAACAAAATGATGTGCCTGTGTACTGTATACCATCATATGTTGTCTTTCTGCAAAGTATGAACAAAATCGGTCCATACATGTCCGATATATAGCTGCTGATGCACGGACGGTCGGACGGACGGATGGACAACGGACGGCAACCCACATTTTGACAGACTGACGGATGGACGAGACTCAATCCATAAGCCCCCGTTTTGGACCAAGTCCAACGGGGGCTAATAATAACATTTGTAACAAAGCATATATTGATTAATACCAATAATATTAACAACAATAATAATATTAGCATAATTTGGCAATAATAATAACGAACGTATAATCACCCTCACTTCCCTTTTAAAGTCTTTGAACGATTCCATTTTGTCAAAAAAAGAATGAATCAGTGTTTGTAATCATTCTCAATGAAATGCGTGCAGAAAACACATTACAATTAAAATTAATGTTGATACATTTTTCAAAATACAAGCAAACCACATTTAATTCACATTCAAGATAAGTTTTTATATAAATGTACTTGGATAATAAAAAATACGGATTTAAATTCACAGTCATTTGAATGACTGCAGATTTCTTACAAAAACACTCAAATTAAGATTCGTGCGTACACAGATATTTTCAGTATTTTTTAAGAGTAAAAATAAAAGTACATTCGTGGCTGCTTTTCCTTCATTGCAAACGCGTAAGCAATTTGCACGCATTAAATTAATATACAAAATGAAATTACATTTCATGGTATTGGGAAAAGATTATAGCAAATTACATACAAATGTTTAAAAATATTTAAAATATTTGTGCAGCGTTTCCAGTAGAGACAAAATAGTTGAGATTTCCATTCCCTTTTTCAGGATAATGAAAGAACAATCGCTGAAGACATGAGAACCTCCTTCCATTGTGGGAATCCCGATTTTTAATTCTGATGAAATATCAGTAATCCTACACCACGTGCCTCGCATTGTTACGCTGCAGACAATGCAAACTGTAACCACCGCTACCAAGATACCTCAATCACTTCGTATGCACAAGCACAGCAAACCTCTTATGTGTAAATACAAAGATTATACAAATGACATATCAGCAAAAACGGCCATTTTCTCCAGTCTGAGATAAATGGAACTCATGGTTCAAAAAGCGTAATGTAAGCATGGCTCAAGTCTGTGCCCGGGGGAAACAAATGGAGAAGTAATTCTAGTGAAACAAAAGCAAACTCTGTGGAAATGTCAGCTTTGCATGTGAAACATCAATGTTTAATCAACCATCTTTGGAATTGGCAACCCACAGTATCCCACTGGCAACCCGCAGTCACTTTCAAACAGGAGAATAATTCCCACTTTTTATCTAATGCATTTGCTATTTGGAAATGTTACATAAGGCCTTATGTCAGTGTGGCTTAAGGCTTTCAATCTGCAAGGGCCTTTCAAATGCTCTGGTTAAGCATGGGGTTTGAATCTGAAAGCACACAGCTTTCATTTGCTTTAGATTTGACAAGCTGAAATGTGCAAATGGATCCAGCAACAATGTGCTCTCCTTCTGTGAAAAATACATTTGTGGACGTAGTACTTATACTAATGGTAGTTTCTCCCATTACAAATCGTGAATCGTGGGTTTTGCAGACATTTTTAGTTGCATGAGCAAATCGATTTCAATTCACTAAAAACGTATGCACGATTACAAACTGCAGAACCTTCGCAGTGCTTCGCCAATGAATTGTAATTGGCCAAACGAAACAACAGGCCAGACTTATGTCAATAAAAACATCAATTATAATCATAAAAATATATATAATATAAAAAAAATTTAAAAATATTATGTGTATATATATATATATATATAACATAAATAAAAAAATATATAATATAAATAAATAAAATATATATATGTATATATAAATATATAACATAAATAAAAATATATATAATATAAAATGTCAATAAAAATATATAATAGTCAATAAAAACATTTCAAAAATGTAACGGAATGTAGGGATGATTTCCCACGAAGTATGTAAGGAAGGTACAGATGGTCACAATAAATGATCATGTGAAACCATCGCCACCTCTTTCTTTAAATTAATGGTTGTTGGCTGTTGGAATTAAGCAGACATTTAGCACACACACACATACACACACACACACACACACACACACACACACACACACACACACACACACACACACACACACACACACTTAAGCTAACCAAATTGAGAAAGATGTATAATGTAATTTGCAGAGGCGCAACCATTATTCAAAGAAAGAGGTAGTGGTGGTTTCACATGATAATTTATTTTAACCTCTCTATCTTGTTGACATACCTTTTGTCATATGATCTCCACATCCGAATAAATTTCTTTAAATGTCGTTATTCATTGTTTCTGCACTTTAAAAAACAGTGTTTACATTTTTCCCCAACTTTATTTAATGTCTGCCACACTTAAATGATGCCAAGTTGACAACAAACTGCTGCGTGTGTGCGAGAGAGTGCAAGCTTCGCGGATGGAAGAAAGTTCCTGCACGTACGGGTGGAAAATCAAAATGATAATTGTATTGAAAAATTTATGAAACCTCCCACCAACCTTGGGATGGATAAAAGCGGCATCGTTCGGATGGAAACTCAAAATCGCAATTGTATTGAGATGTTATCAAACCAACGAATGTTTCTGTTGAAGCCGGAATGTGTTTACTTCTGGATCGAGAATAGTTTCGTATGGGTGGAAAATCAAAATTATTATTGCATTGGGAGATTTTTGAAACCTCCCACCTACCTTAACACAGCCGCTGAGACCCAAAAACGTTCCACAGAAGGTTGTTTTGAGGGAGTACTTTTGGGACAGACGGACAGAATGAAACAGAAAATATCGACGACGCCACCAAATACAATCAATGGATATGTGCATTTTTGTTTAGACATTCATATCTTGGTAAAGACTATAAAATATATCACAATTACAAATCCTGGGTTTTCTCTTTGGCAGCTATTCTTGGCCAATAGTATTAACATTGACGCCTTGTAAATAAATATATAATTGGCCAATGATAGTTGCTCTAGGGCTAGGGGATCTCTCAATGAACCCAGAGTCCCAATGCATCTTAGGTTGCCCCACTTATTGCAAGTGAAGAAAAGGTAGGGTAGAAAAAGAAGTGTAGAGTGAGGAGTAAGTTATTTTAGTGGATAGTAAAATAGATAGTAAAATACCTCAATGGGTGCACAGGATTTGATTGGGTAGACGAAGATGTTGGTGAGAATTGGTCGAGTGTTTTTTTGTGGCTTTTGAAATGACATTGATGTCTCCGTCTGAGATGAGTCAAGGTCATTGCTTCCAAAAGGTCTCGTGTAAGGTAACGTGGTTGATACAACACCAGCACGCTGTGACCTTGTCACAAAGCAGTTGGCCATGAAGTTCAGGAAGGCATGCGCATCCTCACATGTGGACATGTAGCCCAATGAGATACGAACTGCTCCTGTTGGGCGGCCATTCACTAAATCCACCAAGTCGCCACAAACATGGCCGGCCTGATTGGTGAGAAACATTTGGCAAATGCCATTTGGAAACAATTCAAGATTATTTGGCCAAAAACCAGGAAAGAGATCAATTACTATTCCTAAATTAAGGATCAAGTGCAATCGCGCAGCTATCGCACAGCTAAAAGGAAGTTTGCCAAAATGGCATCAATGGAAAGCATCATATATCAAAAATGTTTCCTAAATACATAAGTTAATTGAAAACAAGTGTGAATAAAAGCAAATTAAATGTTTTAACCAAGTCATGTATACATTGTAGGCCTCACTTCTAAGTTGTTCTTGATATCACAATCACTGAGGCCGAGCTGTGCTTGGCAGGCGCCAGTATTGCAGAAGCACCCAGTCCGTAGCTGAATACCATAAAGCTTTGCAAGTTTCTCCACCTATATTTAATTGCAGTTGAGAGAAGGAAATGAAAGGTCAGAAATGTTAAAGATCAAATGAAGAGCTCTAACATGAGCCTGAATAATAGCAAATGTAATTGGTAAAACACAAATATAATGGCTACTATAAATGATGTGTAGAAGAAAAACAACAAACCCACTCCTCAACCTCCACCTCCACCCTCCCCCCCCCCCCCCCACCCCCCAGAGTGGTAGCAGTTAGGCTGTATGAAGACAAGAAGCTTTCCTGTAGGAAAGCCTTATAGATGTCCCAAGACGATTTAACTTGGTATCACTGAAAGAGAAAATGACCCTATCATCTGAATATCGCTCCAGCGCTCCAGGCCCTTCCCCCCACGCATATAAAGAAGGTCCACCATTTACTGAACGCCTCGGATTTAAAGCTCGTTTGGTCATCCGTCGCCTTGCGGTGTTCACTAGAGGGTAGGCACACAACAATATATATATATATATATATATATATATATATATATATATATATATAATATAATATAATATATATATATATATATATATATATATATATATATTATATTATATATATATATCTATATATATATATATATATATATATATATATATTATATTATATTATATATATATATATATAATATTGAAGGAGCTGCGCTCCAACGCGAGTCGAAAGAAGTGACGCGACCAAAGACGGAATTCGTCCGAGTTGCTTTATTGAAACAAAACAGCTCAGGTATTCTGACAAAAGCCCGTTTATCGGGCAGCAATATATAGACACATTTATGTCGGGAAGTTTGCCCGGCAAAAGCTATACCGGGCATGCCCTGGTGTCAAGGGCGAGCCTTGGAAAGGCGAGTCTGGACCTGCCCGGGCGTGTTTGGCTGCGGCCTGGCAAGTCGAGGCTGGGCGTGCCCGGGCGCTCTGGACGAGCACTGGAAAGGTGAGAGCGGGCATGCCCGGACGCTCTGGGCGAGCCCTGGAAAGGCGATAGCGGGCATGCCCGGACGCTCTGGGCGAGCCCTGGAAAGGCGATAGCGGGCATGCCGGGACGCTCTGGGCGAGCCCTGGAAAGGCGATAGCGGGCATGCCCGGACGCTCTGGGCGAGCCCTGGAAAGGCGAGAGCGGGCATGCCCGGGAAAGACGAGACCGGGCGTGCCCGGGAGGTTCGGGCGTGCCCGGGAACAGTGAGTCCGGGCATGCCCGGGAGAGGCGCGTCTGGCCGTGTTCTGGCCGGTGCAAGGCGATTGTGTGCATCCAGCGGTAACCGCTACACACGCCCCTCCAGAATCGACCTGCACCGGCAGGGTCAATTTAAGGGGGGGTCCGGATGACCCGGCCGAAGCGACCCCTGGAGGGTCGTGGGGAGGGGTCCGACGTGGTGGTGGGTGGTCGAGCGGGGGGAACTGTGGACGGGGGGCGGCCTCGCCGCGGAGGAAGGGCCAACCGTGGTGGTCAGTCGACGTCCATGTGCGCCGGTTTGAGGCGGTCCACAGAGATCCGGTCCGACCGGCCGCCAACGTCGACGACAAACGACTTGTCGCCCCGTCGCAGGACCCGGAAGGGCCCGTTGTACGGCGGCCGGAGTGGCCCCGGTGCGCGTCATGACGCACAAAGACGTACTCCGCTGTGCGAAGCGCCGGGGGGACATAGGACTGGGGGCCACCGTGGCAGGACGTTGGCACGGGGGCAAATCGGCGGGTGGCCTCCTGGAGGTCCGAGCGCTGGTGTGCGGCGGACCAGGGACTGGTAGCGTCGGGCACGAACTCGCCCGGGACGCGGAGCGGCTGGCCGTAGACGAGCTCGGCGGCGAACGCCCGGAGGTCCTCCTTGGGGGCCGTGCGGAGGCCCAAAAGGACCCACGGCAGCCGGTCGGTCCAACCGTCGTCCTGAAGGCCGGCCATGAGTGCGGCCTTCATGGAGCGGTGAAACCGCTCGCACAACCCGTTGGCTTGGGGGTGGTAGGCCGTGGTGCGGTGCAGCGTGACCCCCAACGAGCGGGCGACCGCGCCCCAAAGTTCGGACGTGAACTGTGGGCCGCAGTCGGATGAGATGTCCGCCGGTGCGCCGAAGCACGCGACCCAGGTGGCGATGAACGCCTGCGCCACGTCGGCGGTGGTGGTGGAGGTGAGGGGCACGGCCTCCGGCCACCTGGTGGTCCTGTCCACCATGGTGAGCAGGTGGGTGAACCCCCGCGATGGGGGCAGGGGACCCACCAGGTCCACGTGGACGTGGTCGAAACGCCGTGCAGGCACGGTGAAAGGTGCCAGCGGGGCCTGGGTGTGGCGGTGGACCTTGGCCCGCTGGCAGGCCGTGCAGGCGTTGGCCCAGTCGCGGACGTTCCGTCGAAGGCCGTGCCAGACGAAACGCGCCGACACCAGCTTCTGAGAAGCTTTCCGGCCCGGGTGAGAAAGGCCGTGGATGGAGGCGAAGATGCGGCGCTGCCAGGAAACGGGCACGATGGGGCGAGGCTGGCCCTGGGAGACGTCGCAGAGCAGGACGGTGCCCGCGAAGGGGATGTCGGCCAGGCGGAGGCCCGTGTCCGCCGCCCGGAGGGCCTGCACCGAGGTGTCGGTGGTCTGGTCGGCCGCCATGAGCGCGAAGTCCACGCCGGGGTGGACCGCGTTCGCGCTGGCCCGAGAAAGACAGTCGGCCACGGCGTTGTCTTTGCCGGCGACGTGCCGGATGTCCGTGGTGAATTCCGACACGGCGGAGAGGTGGCGCTGCTGGCGGGTCGACCACGGCTCCGTGACTTTGGCCATTGCGTAGACCAACGGCTTGTGGTCGACGAAAGCCGTGAACGGGCGGCCCTCCAGGAGGTGTCGGAAATGGCGAACGGCCAGGAATAGACCGAGCAGCTCGCGGTCGAACGTGCTGTATTTTAACTCGTTCGGCCGGAGCTGCCGGCTGAAAAAAGCGAGTGGCTGCCAAACCCCGTCCACCCATTGTTCATGGACGGCGCCCACCGCGTAGTTGGAGGCGTCCGTAGTGAGGGCGATGGGCGCGTTGAGCACCGGGTGAGCCAGCAGCGTTGCGTCGGCGAGGGCCCGTTTTGCGCTCGCGAAGGCCGCGTCCATGGCCGCGGACCAAACGATGTCATGCTTGGCCGGCTTGCCCCGGAGGGCCTCGTAAAGGGGCCGCATGAGTTGAGCAGCGCGGGGCACGAATCGGTGATAAAAATTCACCATGCCGAGGAACTCTTGTAGGGCCTTGATGGAACGGGGACGCGGGAACGTGGTGATGGCCTCGACCTGGTCGGCAGCGGCACGGCCCGGTCTTGGTGATGCGGTGGCCCAAAAAGTCAACGGTCGTCGTGCCGAAGTGGCATTTGCCGGGTTGACAATTAAGCCGTGCTCGCTGAGGCGAATCGAACCAGTGTTCGGAGGTGGAGGAGGTGCTCGGCGCGGGACGTGCTGGCGACGAGGATGTCGTCCAGATAGACGAAAAGAAATGGCAGGTCGCGCAGCACGCCGTCCATTAAGCGCTGGAACGCCTGGGCCGCGTTCTTGAGGCCAAACGGCATCCTCAAAAATTCGAACAGGCCGAACGGCGTGATGACGGCCGTCTTCGGGACGTCGGCCGCCCCGGACATGTACCTGGTGGTATCCCCGTATCAGGTCAATTTTGGAAATATGACCCGTCCCGCCAAACGGGCGGAAAAGTCCTGGATGTGCGGGATCGGGTACCTGTCGGGGGTGGTAGCGTCGTTGAGGCGGCGGTAGTCGCCACACGGGCGCCATCCCCCCCCGGCTTTGGCACGATGTGCAGTGGTGAGGCGCACGCGCTATTAGAGCGCCGCACGACGCCGAGGTGCTCCAACGCGTCGAACTCGGCCTTTGCCATGGCGAGCTTGGCCGGGTCGAGGCGGCGGGCCCTGGCGTAGACCGGCGGGCCCGTAGTGGGTATGTGGTGCTCAATCCCATGCCGCACTGCGACGGCCGAAAACGTCGGCCGTGTGAGGGCCGGGAATTCCGCGAGCAGGCGAGCGACTCGTTCGCCGTACGGGAGGGCGCACGCTAGTTCGGTCGACGCGGAGCTGCTCATCGTGCACGCCAGGGAGCTGAAGGTCTCGGCGTTGACAAGGCGACGACGTTTGACGTCGACCAGCAGCCCGTGCGCGCAGAGGAAGTCGGCGCCCAGCAAAGCCATGGGGACGCAGGCGGTCACAAAGGTCCACTGAAAGCGCTGGCTGCCGAAGCAGAGGGGTGACGTTGCGCGGGCCGAAAGTGCGTATGGCCGAGCCATTAGCAGCGACCAAAAGAGGGCCGCAAACTGCGTCAGCCTGTCCTGCTCGGAGGCGGGTATGACGCTCAGTTGGGCGCCGGTGTCACAAAGAAACGCCGCCCGGACGCTTTGTCCCGAATAAAAAGCAAGTTGCCCGAGTGGGCCGGCGCTCATGGCTGGGAATGAACGCCGACCCGGCCGTTTCCCGACTTGCCGAAAGTGCACGGGGTCGGCACGTCCGAGCCTTGTGTCCGAACCTGGCATGGTAATAACACCACGCCTGGTCAGGTGGAGGCCCCGGCCGTCGTGTCGGAAGCGGTCGGTGCGGCGTGGCGGCTGCCAGTTTCACCGGCAGTTCGGCCATCCAACCGCGCAGGGCGCTCGGGCGTCGTGTGCGTCGCCCCGGACGGCGGCAGGCTCCAGGTAGCCGCGCCGATGTGTTGGCCCGCCGAGGAGATCTTATCGGCTTCCCTGGCGAGGGCGCGGGGGATCGGTGATCGACGTGCCAGCCAGGGCGAGGCGTACCGGGTGAGGCAGCTGGCGAAGGAACAACTCGCGGAACAGAAAATCCGGAAGAGTGCTCACCGAGCAACGAGAGCATATAGTCCATGCGCTCGGACGGTGCGCGTGTCGCCGAGCTCGGGCAGGTCGAGCAGGCGCCGTGCGCGTGCCGCCGGTGAGAGGGCGAAAGCGTCGAGGAGGAGCGTCTTCAGCGCGTCATACTTGTCGGCAGCCGGCGGGTGCTCGAGGAGGCTCAGGGCGTGGGCCGCGGTGGTGGAACCGAGCGCTGCCACGACGTGGTGGAAGCGGGTGTCGTCCGCGGTGATGCCTCGCAGGGTGAACTGGAGTCCGCCTGGGCGAACCAAACAGCCGCGTGAGCCTCCCAGAAGGTAGGCAGTTTAAGAGTCACTGCCGTGTCCATGTCGGTAGGTCACCAGTGAAGGAGCTGCGCTCCAACGCGAGTCGAAAGAAGTGACGCGACCAAAGACGGAATTCGTCCGATTTGCTTTATTGAAACAAAACAGCTCAGGTATTCTGACAAAAGCCGTTTATCGGGCAGGCAATATATAGACACATTTATGTTGGGAAGTTTGCCTGGCAAAAGCTATACCGGGCATTGCCCTGGTGTCAAGGGCGAGCCTTGGAAAGGCGTGTCTGGACCTGCCCGGGCGTGTTTGGCTGCGGCTGGCAAGTCGAGGCTGGGCCGTGCCCGGGCGCTCTGGACGAGCACTGGAAAGGTGAGAGCGGCATGCCCGGACGCTCTGGGCGAGCCCTGGAAAGGCGATAGCGGGCATGCCCGGACGCTCTGGGCGAGCCCTGGAAAGGCGATAGCGGGCATGCCCGGACGCTCTGGGCGAGCCCTGGAAAGGTGATAGCGGGCATGCCCGGATGCTCTGGGCGAGCCCTGGAAAGGCGAGAGCGGGCATGCCCGGGAAAGACGAGACCGGGCTGTGCCCGGGAGGTTCGGGCGTGCCCGGGGAACAGTGAGTCCGGGCATGCCGGGAGAGGCGCGTCTGGCCGTGTTCTGGCCGGTGCAAGGCGATTGTGTGCATCCAGCGGTAACCGCTACAATATAATATTATATATATATATATATATATATATATATATATATAATATAATATTATATATATATATATATATATATATATATATATATATATATATATATATATATATATATATATATATATATATATATATATATATTAGTGCACCTGCTCAGGCAGGGGGTCATGTTATTATCCATATTATTATTGCCAATTATTATTACTATGACTTTTGTTAGATCTTGTCATTGAAAAGATCAGACCGTGCCTCACCATTCTAAATTCCCGATAATAAAATTAACTTCCGTAAGGGTGTGTCAGGGGTGAAAGGGAGGGTGGGGGTGGGGGGTGGGCACAATAGCAAGTCACAAAACCGTATGTACACTACCGGTCAAAAGTTTTAGAACACCTCAGTTTTTCAGTTTTTATTGAAATTTAAGCAATTCTGGTATTATTTAAGCAATTATTGTAAAATGGTATAAAGGTATATATGCCATATATATACCATTATAATGCTTAAAAGTGTAGGTCTTTCCTTTAGAGAAATTGCAAAGAAAGCCAAGGTGTCAGTGAGTACAGTTTCCTACACCATCAAAATGCACTTGGAAACTGGAGGAAACTCTGACAGGAAGAGGTCTGGCAGAACCAAAGCCACAACAGAATCAGAAGACAAGTTTCTGAGAGTCGACAGCTTGCGTGATAGGCGGCTAACAGGTCAACAGCGTCGAGCACAGCTTAACACTGGTCGAAGTAAGCGAGTCTCAGTTTCAACTGTGAAGAGAAGACTTCGAGCTGCAGGTTTGACAGGTTGAGTGGCAGTAAGAAAGCCATTGCTAAGATGGCAAAATAAGAAAAAGAGGCTTGCCTGGGACATGAAGCACCGCCAGTGGACAACTGAAGACTGGAAGAAGGTCTTATGGACCGATTGATCAAAATTTGAAATCTTTGGTTCATCACGCAGCGTTTTTGTACGCCGTCGAGTAGGCGACAGGATGGTGCCTCAGTATGTGACACCAACTGTCAAACATGGAGGAGGAAGCGTGATGGTCTGGGGCTCTTTTCCTGGATCCAGAGTCGGCGACTTGCACAGAGTGACTGGCACCCTGAACCAAAAGGGCGACCACAACAGTTTGCAGTGCCATGCAATACCCTCTGGTATATGCCTAGCTGGTCAGGTGTTCATCCTACAGCAAGATAATGACCCTAAACACGCCTCCAGGCTTTGTCAAAACCACCTTCGAGGAAAAGAACAAGACGGTAGGCTTTAAATCATGGCATGGCCAGCACAGTCTCCAGACTTAAACCCCATCGAGCTGGTTTGGGATGAACTGGACAGAAGGGTGAAAGCAAAGCAACCTACAAGTGCAACACATTTGTGGGAACGTCTGCAACAGTGTTGGGAAGAACTTCCCGAACAATATTTGATTTCCATTATAGAAAGAATGCCACGAGTGTGTTCGGCAGTTATATCTGCAAAAGGTGGCTACTTTGCTGAGTCAAAAATAAAAATTTGTTGAACAAAATGATTCTCTGATTTCGTTTTTATCTCCAATTGTTTATTTGTTCTATGCTTAATTTCAGAGTACATTGAGACATTAAACTGCTTAAATTTCAATAAAAACTGGAAAATTGAGGTGTTCTGAAACTTTTGACCGGTAGTGTATATAGACTACATTAGATCTTTGGGCAGGTGCATTCATCGACGTGTTAAGCATAGACTGGTGTCCGGAATACTCCAAATTTCTTTCAGTTTAGTGTTAAACAGCATTAGCGATTGTTTAAAATGGTAATCAAATGTGTTTGTGGTTTATAATATTTGTACTTCTGGTAAAGCCCGTTAACACCACAAAAACGGCACAATGAGCCATTTATAAATGTTAGTATGTACTAGGGCGTGCCCGTACGTGGGTGCAAAAAAACATGCGTGCAAACAACAACAACAAAAAAAAACTTTGAAACCACGTGGCAGTAACGACCACAGAACCCCCCCCTCTATTTACATGAAATGGTTTGGTCCATTCGCAAAGCCAAAGCGAACGGCTTGCGAGTACGGTAGAACCCCCCCCCCCCCTCTATTTACATGAAATGGTTTGGTCCATTCGCAAAGCCAAAGCGAACGGCTTGCGAGTACGGTGACCATACCTTGGTAACTACTTCTCCGATTAATTTCAAACCTTGAAAAGGCACATCCTCGGGTCCCCAGCAATATACCTGGCAAGTTTCAATTAGATCGGACCCGTGGTTGTCGAGAAACAGCGGTCACAGACAAACACACAGACACACAGACACACACACATACACACAGAGATTACTGGAATTATAGATAGACTAGGGCGTGCCCGTACGTGGGTGCAAAAAAACATGCGTGCAAACAACAACAACAAAAAAAAACTTTGAAACCACGTGGCAGTAACGACCACAGAACCCCCCCCCTCTATTTACATGAAATGGTTTGGTCCATTCGCAAAGCCAAAGCGAACGGCTTGCGAGTACGGTAGAACCCCCCCCCCCCCCTCTATTTACATGAAATGGTTTGGTCCATTCGCAAAGCCAAAGCGAACGGCTTGCGAGTACGGTGACCATACCTTGGTAACTACTTCTCCGATTAATTTCAAACCTTGAAAAGGCACATCCTTGGGTCCCCAGCAATATACCTGGCAAGTTTCAATTAGATCGGACCCGTGGTTGTCGAGAAACAGCGGTCACAGACAAACACACAGACACACAGACACACACACATACACACAGAGATTACTGGAATTATAGATAGACTAGGGCGTGCCCGTACGTGGGTGCAAAAAAACATGCGTGCAAACAACAACAACAAAAAAAAACTTTGAAACCACGTGGCAGTAACCACCACAGAACCCCCCCCCCCCCCTCTATTTACATGAAATGGTTTGGTCCATTCGCAAAGCCAAAGCGAACGGCTTGCGAGTACGGTGACCATACCTTGGGAACCACTTGTCCGATTAATTTCAAACCTTGAAAAGGCACATCCTCGGGTCCCCAGCAATATACCTGGCAAGTTTCAAGTATATCGGACCCGTGGTTGTCGAGAAACAGCGGTCACAGACAAACACACAGACAAACACACAGACACACACACAGACACACACACACACAGAGATTACTGGAATTATAGATAGATGTATATACATGTAACAATATTTAATTAGTAGAAGTCATTGAAATTTTTTTTAGTCCTCACCTGTGAGAATCCAACCACCTTACCCTTGGGGTCCAACACATTGAAGGCCACAATTGGGCCCTGTGTACTTGGATCTGAATAATCTGTATCAGCATAAAGTTTGATGGCAGATTGTGTATTATAATGGCAAAGATGCTTCAGACTGCTGTAGATGAGTTGGGCCAAGTAGAATGTATGGCTCATCACATTCTCCATACCACCTGCAGGTGTAACACCCATCCCTGAGTTAATATTACCTTCATTTTAAACCAAATGGCTGCATTTAATAACATATTGAAAAAAAAAATTCAGAACAGTCGCATCAAAGCAATTTACTATTTTTTATTCTTCCCACAAAAACTAATTGCATTTATGGAGATAATGATAATGGCAGATTGTGTATTATAATGGCAAAGATGCTTCAGACTGCTGTAGATGAGTTGGGCCAAGTAGAATGTATGGCTCATCACATTCTCCATACCACCTGCAGGTGTAAGACCCATCCCTAAGTTAATATTACCTTCATTTTAAACAAAATGGCTGCATTTAATAACATATTTTAAAAAAAAATTCAGAACAGTTGCATCAAAGCAATTTACTATTTTTTATTCTTCCCACAAAAACTAATTGCATTTATGGAGATAATGATACACATGAAGGAAAATGGCCGGTATCCTTCATTATGGCTGCAGCAACAGGTCAGTGTGCTGCATCTCTTTTGTGAGAAACACTCAGTCGGTCTAATGAATCCAGGTGAGGCTGCAGCCTTCAATAAATGGGATGCAAAGTTACATAATTCACACGTAGGCAATACGAGCAGGATTGAGTTCAAGATCCTGACCCTTGCTTTAAGCAATCACTGCTTAACGATGATTGCTTAAATTTCCTTCTAAAACACAAAATTGCCTCCATTGAAAATCTTAATTTCCAGAATGATAACTTCAAACATTTTACCATGTAATAGATAATGTTATGATAAGCACTTAACCATACAGAAAAGGCAAGGCACTGATGAAGAACTACAAAAAGCATGTAAAAACTGTTTATTTTGTTTTTGTCTACATTTCATATTTTGTTCTGTTGTTTCTCTAATTTTTTTCTTTTCGCTTTCAGACTTGATTCCGGGTGGCAGACAACTATCCTATTCCATGTGGTCACCAGAGACGTGGAAAAAAGACTGCCAACTATGCCAGGAATCAGCAATCTGACAAGGGTCGAGCAATTTGAGTGATCTATCTCGACAGTTTTGGGAACGACATCAAGTGGTGAAACACTTTTGTTGTATCTCTCATTATTTCCCCTATTAGACAGGCCTATAATAATACATTAGGCAATATTCGATTACTATTCTATGTCCATAAAATTCAGAAATGTATCATTTTCACATTCTGCATAGGTGATACTGCAGGCAAATATCAACAACAGTAGCTGTTTTATAAAGCAGGAAGATTAGGCCTCATTTTGTTGGAAACTTTTGTTTGTAGCCATCAAAAAATAATAATAATATATATTACCGGATTATGAAGTCAAAAGTTTTAGAACACCTCAATTTTTCCAGTTTTTATTGAAATTTACGCCGTTTAATGTCTCAATGTACTCTAAAAATAAGCATAGAACAAATAAACAATTGGAGCTAAAAAAGAAATCATAGAATCATTTTGTTTAACAAAATTTAATTTAAATTTTTGACTCAGCAAAGTAGCCACGCTTTGCAGATATAACCGCCGAACACCCTCACGGTATTCTTTCTACAATGGAACTCAAATATTGTACGGGAAGTTCTTCCCAACACTGTTGCAGAAGTTCCCACAAATGTGTTGCACTTGTAGGTTGGTTTGCTTTCACCCTTCTGTCCAGTTCATCCCAAACCAGCTCGATGGAGTTTAAGTCTGGAGACTGTGCTGGCCATTCCATGATTTTAAGCCTACCGTCTTGTTCTTTTCCTCGAAGGTAGTTTTGACATCGCCTGGAGGTGTGTTTAGGGTCATTATCTTGCTGTAGGATGAACCCCTGACCAACTAGGTGTATACCAGAGGGTATTGCGTGGCGCTGCAAAATGCCCTGGTAGCCCTTTTGGTTCAGGGTGCCAGTCACTCTGTGCAAGTCGCCGACTCTGGATCCAGCAAAAGAGCCCCAGACCATCACGCTTCCTCCTCCATGTTTGACAGTTGGTGTCACACACTGAGGAACCATCCTTTCGCCTACTCGACGGCGTACAAAAACCCTGCGTGATGAACCAAAGATTTCAAATTTTGATTCATCGGTCCATAAGACCTTCTTCCAGTCTTCAGTCGTCCACTGGCGGTGCTTCATGGCCCAGGCAAGCCTCTTTTTCTCATTTTGCCATCTTAGCAATGGCTTTCTTACTGCCACTCGACATGTCAAACCTGCAGCTCAAAGTCTTCTCTTCACAGTTGAAACTGAGACTTGCTTACTTCGACCAGTGTTAAGCTGTGCTTGAAGCTGTTGTCCTGTGAGCCGCCTATCACGCAAGCTGTTGACTCTCAGAAACTTGTCTTCTGATTTTTGGGGGTCTGCCAGACCTCTTCCTGTCAGAGTTTCCTCCAGTTTCCAAGTGCCTTTTGATGATGCAGGAAACTGTACTCACTGACACCTTGGCTTTCTTTGCAATTTCTCTAAAGGAAAGACCTACACTTTTAAGGGTTATAATGGTATAATTATGTATATGGCATATATACCTTTGTACCATTTCAGGTTATTCACTGGACTTGAATTTTTTTTTTTTTTTTTTTGTATACAAGATCGAGGCTCGTGAAAGAGCTAACATTAATCACACAAAAAGACAAACCGACACACAAAACACACAAAAAACACACACACACAAACACACACAAAAAACAAGGGGAGCGGCAGACAAGATGGGGAGAGAGGGGGAAGGACACAAACACAACATTTGAGAGCAGGGACATCGGGAGGACTTGGGGGGAGGTGGGAGAGGAATAAAACATATGAACACTGCAAGGACTCTGGGGTGAATTACCGGGGGTAGAAAAGATCAAGGTTTTCGATGGGGGAAGATAAGAGATGGTGGTGAACAGCTGTTTTAAAGACCTGGAGGGAGGAGTGGGATTGAAGGGAGTGGGGGCGTTTGTTCCAGAGGCGGGAGAAAAGGGGAATGAAAGAGTGAAGGTGAGCAGAGAGCCTAGACTTTGGCAGTTTAACCATAAGAGGGTTGCAGGCAGATCTTGTGCGACCTGAAGGAATATTGGGGGGGGGACAGAGTGTGGTGAAATTGTACCAAAGGTGAACCCAGGTTTGGTGCTCCCTTAAACCGCTGGGCGGTGTCTATAAGACCTCGGACGTCCGCGACTCGAGGCCACTCCTGCGACATCGTTATACAATGCCATGTAGAATTGAATGGTACGTACCCGCCTATATTCTAGGTTTGCTTGCATTGACTGATATATTCAATCTTCTCATATGATGCCTAGATCCTGACATGTATGTTGCTTGATGTACTTTACAGGATGATGTACAGATCTGATTGAGATTAAACCATACATATGGAACACGTTGTGAATCTGGTTGATTTCCACAACACTTAATCTCAATCAAGATCTTCGGGAATGGTGGGACACGAGTCTGGCGATGGCCGGATGAACGCTGATCTCAGACGAGCGTTTCCCGACATTCTCCATGCTCCTGCGTGGCCCACCTCGGAGAAGAATGACCAGCTGAGAGCCCATCGAGCCAGCTCCAGCCACGGAGCTCCGACGACTCTCGCTGCCGGTCTACCTCGACGGGACCGGAAGCGCAAGCATTTTGCGGAACCGCGCCGTCAAAGCGCGAACTGCTCTCCTGGGGCCCGGACGCCGGAGCAGGCGTGACGGACTCCGGCAAGGCGCCTGCTGAAGGAGGCCACTGGGAAATGTCCTGGGCCGCAACCCCGTCGGAACGACGGACCCGCTTGGCGCCGAAGGTACGAGTCTAGCCTCGGTTGCTCGAAACGCTAACGGCTCCGTCCGAGAGAATCATCCTAGATTTGCGTGCCTCGGCCCGAGATGAGATTCCCACGCGAGTGATCACGACTCCCATGTCGGCCATGCCTCCACACGGCCGGCACACTCCGACCACTCGCTGCTCGGTGGAATCGCCTCCTCCGCGCGGGCCGGAACACTCCGACCACTCGCTACTCGGTGGAATCGCCTCCTCCGCGCGGGCCGGCACACTCCGACCACTCGCTGCTCGGTAGAACCACCTCCTCCGCACGAATCACGCACTGCTCGTCGGAATCATGCTGTGCCTCACACGGCCGGCTCACTCCGGCTGCTCGGTGGAATCACCTCCTCCGCACTGCTCGTCGGGATCACGCCGTGCCTCACACGGCCGGCTCACCCTGACCACTCGCTGCTCGGTGGAACCACCTCCTCCGCGCGAATCGCGCACTGCTCGTCGGAATCACGCCGTGCCTCACACGGCCGGCTCACTCCGGCTGCTCGGTGGAATCACCTCCTCCACGCGAATCCCACCTACGCATGGCTTCTCAGTGAGGCCGGCGAACACCGCTGCCCGGACTCGCCTCAACGCGTGAGGCTCGTTTGGCTCCACTCGGGGACTCGCCGAGCATGGTCTTCCTAAACTTTCATCTTCTTCATCCGCTGTCATAACCTTAATAAACAATCTTAAAAGGGTTCTAAGGGGTTCACGGCACTCGGGGATTTGTGAAATGTGATTTGTGAAATGTGATTTGTGTTGGCGTGATGTATCGTATCATGCTAGATACCGTTGATAACTACCGCACTGCTGCCGCTATTCCCCGCTTCAACCCCGGACAAACCCTGCCCGAAAGCCATCGAACGAGACGCTACTTCAGGCCGTGCAAATTATTTCGGCCCAGCGTGCTCGCCCTCTCGTCTCAGCGTGCCACGCTGGCTCGACAGGCCGAGGACGACTTTCGGTTTTGCCAACGAACCGCACGCGCCCGAACCAATTGATGACGTCACCGACTAATCACGCGTTTGCTCTACGGCGTCATTAACGTAATTGCGTGCTTCACGCGATCTCATCATCGGGGATTCGTTTACATTTCCATGTACCTTGGTAAACTACGTACCAAATGTCCTTTACGTAAACGACGTAAACTACGTAACGCGGCGCTACCTCAAGGTCGCACGCCCGCGCCGTTTAGGGAGTACACGGTGACCTCGTGAAATGGTGACATTGAGCGTCGCGCCCGACTCCCTTGTCACCTGCGCAAGTAACGGGGGCACCGTACTGCCTGCTCGCCCTTGACTCTGGGCTTGTTGTTTATCGGACAGAGCTCTTGGCTCGTATCCACGCACATTTTGAGACTGCGAGACGCCTCGTCTGATTCCATTTTCCCTCTGCCCCAGACTGACTGTGACTCAGACTGACCCAGACTGTGAAGGTCGTCTGACTTCGGTATGCAGCACGCCGCTGCAACCTCGGTGGGGGGGGGGGGGGGGGGTGGGATCCCAGGAGGTTGGGCAATCCATCCGCGATCCGGATGCCGCGATCCGGATGCCGTTCGGTATAACGCCTCCCACCTCGCCCCTTGTGGGGACCCAGGATGGACAATCCATCCGCGATCCGGATGCCGTTCGGTATAACGACTCCCACCTCGCCCCTTGTGGGGACCCAGGATGACGTCCATGGATGTCTTTGTGTCTTTGAGTGAGTCTTTGAGTCCATGGATGGTCGATCCGAGTCATTCAATGAAGGCGTTGAATGGATGGATCGGTCGGACATCCGTGGATGGACAATCCATCCGGGACATCTAGCATGGATGGACAGTCCATCCGGGGCGATGGCTGTCTTTGGGTCTCTGAGTCTTTGCGTCCGTGGATGGTCGATCCATCCGCGGTCCGGCTGGATCCGTGCCATGCAATGAAGGCGTTGAATGGATGGATCGGTCGGACATCCGTGGATGGCCAATCCATCCGGGACATCTAGCATGACAATCATCTCGACATCTAGACAATCCATCCGGGACAACGCTGAGACAAACAAGGTTTGTCCAGCCGGGACTCTCTCGGTTTGTGAATGGGACAATCCATCCGGGACAACGCTGGGACAAACAAGGTTTGTCCAGCCGGGACTCTCTCTCGGTTTGTGAATGGGACAATTCAATTCGCTTTGAATGGGACAATCCTTCCATCCGGGGCATCCTCTCGGTAGCCGGTATAGCCGATCTTCTCCGATCCTCCGAGCGCTGTACAGCAGGACAGGATTGCCATATGCATCCCGGAGGTTCTGCGCGCTTCGCTGGAGAGGCGCGTTCCGGTCGTTTTGTGCGTCGTCGTAATCAGCCATGCCGGTCGTCCAGGCAGCCTTCAGAGGCCGCTCGTGTCTCGTGCGAAGGATCGCTGCCAACGGTAGATTCACGTGCCGGAACAAGAGTTTGTAATGCGTATGAGCTGCCGTCAGAGGACGCTCGAGTCTCGTGATTCAACAGGGCCGCTGCCGGTGTCGAGTAACTCTCGTTATGGCTCTCATCGATTCTCTCCCTCGGCAATTCCATGACATGGACCTAACATGGATCGATCATGTACCCTTGGGAGCCTAGGCAGGTACAGACTGCAATTGACTTACTGTAATGGCCTCCCGTCATGTCATCTTACTTACTGTTACAGCTTACTGTAATTCTTTACTGTACTTGCTTACTGTAATTCCATGACATGGACCTAACATGGATCGATCATGTACCCTTGGGAGCCTAGGCAGGTACAGACTGCAATGGACTCACTGTAATGGCCTCCTGTCATGTAACCTTACTTACGGTTACAGCTTACTGTAAAGAGGCTTACTGATTTACACATGTGTTGCATTGCGACGAATGGACATTCGCTCTTCGCCAAGGTACAACGTATCCTATCTAGCTACTGTGCCGACGACCCCGCTGTAAGACTAGACTATTGTGACCCACGTGACCGTCCCTCCCTTCGCCTGATACACCCCTGCCTGAAGCAGTGAAGGCACTGAGGTGCCCCTCCGACACCTGCCTCCAGCGGCTACTCCGAAGCAGGGGGACTCCGGGCTTGGGGATGTCGTACCCGGTAGTTTCCGACCCTGTGTTGGCAGGGTAATTTCGCCACCCTGACCGCTATGGAAGGACCGACTGACTTTATAGGGAAATATGTCTTTAACACCCCAAGAATAAAATGATGACTTCCTCAATCCATTAATGCTGACGCGCACTCGCTTCCTGCCGAGCGGCAGTATAGTTCTAACGGTGGGGAGAATGTGGTGAAATTGTACCAAAGTTGAACCCAGGTTTGGTGCTCCCTTAAACCGCTGGGCGGTGTCTATAAGACCTCGGACGTCCGCGACTCGAGGCCACTCCTGCGACATCGTTATACAATGCCATGTAGAATTGAATGGTACGTACCCGCCTATATTCTAGGTTTGCTTGCATTGACTGATATATTCAATCTTCTCATATGATGCCTAGATCCTGACATGTATGTTGCTTGATGTACTTTACAGGATGATGTACAGATCTGATTGAGATTAAACCATACATATGGAACACGTTGTGAATCTGGTTGATTTCCACAACACAGAGCACAGAGAGAGCTGGGGGAGCAAGGCCGGAGAGGAGTCGGTAGAAGAAGATTGCTTAAGTTTCAATAAAAACTGGAAAAATTGAGGTGTTCTAAAACTTTTGACTGGTGGTGTATATCGTGGCATTTCCCAAGACACCTGAACAACCAAACATTTGTGATGGCAAATTAACTGTTTTTAATGAACCAATGCACTTTGCACAATGCCAGTGGCAAATGAAACACATGCCTGTGTGTCAACTCTCTTAACCTTAAAGGAAACAAAGGTGTAATCCCTCATAACCATTAACTTAATCTTCTCTTATCAATTCCTCTCTATATGGGCACAAATGATTCTATCGGCACTCCTACTCCAATCAAAATTACTTCGTCTGGATTTAAGACCATAAAGAAAGATAGCATTTGCCTCTCAACCAAGCCCAAGGCTTTGCACCTCAGAAACAACATTTAAGAGAAATGCAGAGGGATTTAAGCTAATCACATGGGACAAGTGAACACGTGCAGAGTATAAAGATCTTGTAAAACTCAGTCACATAGTAATAAGGAAGCAGAGGAGATATAATGGAGAAGTTATAATGGAGGAAGCAGAGGAGAAGCACATATGCAAGTCCTCTTCCCTAACTAAAGTCTTCCCTAACCCAAGTGGCAGGATGAACACCTCAAAAACATACAATGTTGCTGGTTGAGACACACTGGGACAGACAAACTCATTGTACAGTCAGAGAAACTCGTTTGTTACATCGAAACATCTTAGCCCTAATGGTCTCCCCAGGAAAGTGACGCATTTGAGGAGCACTCCTAAGACTTTTACCACGTGCATTCAGAGACTTCAACAGGTCTCCGTCATACAGCCAATCATTCAGGCTCATTGCAGCTACATATACCCACCTGACAAGCTGTACAATACCAGGTTCACTATTTGGGTTCTCGACAGTTCTTATGGTTCCACACCTCAAAGAATGATCTCCAAAACAGGTGAGACTCTTAAGAACTGAGGAGCCCACCAGTTGGGAATCGGTCCTCTAACTAACACATCGTGTTAGATTTGACCCCTACCCTGTTTTACTACCGCAAAATGATCAGTGTTTACCAAGCTCCCACAAAGGTGATCCATTGGCATCCACGTGATTATTATCCCCATCATCCCACTCTCGAAATACACATGCAGATTACAATTGAAACTAGAACGGCACTCAGTAGAGAGCATACCTCTGCCTGGTTGGCCATATCACTCAATGGTGAAGAATCACTTTAAAATTTAAATAACTCTCAAATCTGAATCCATATTCACCAAAATCGAATCAATTCTTCCTTGTCACACACACAACCTGTCCACCAGGTTTCGTCCGAATCCATCCATAACTTTGAGATATTCCACAATGTATAGTTTTGGCCCTATCTCCCAATGGTGAAGAATCACTTAAAAAATTAAATAATTCTCATATACGAATCCAAATTCAGATCTTAACCAAAATCCAATCTATTTGTCCTTGTCCGACACCCAACCGGTCCACCAAGTTTAGTCCAAATCCATCCACAACTTTTTGAGATATCCTGCTATGTATCGTTTTTGACCCAATGGTGAAGAATCATTTTAAAAATCCTACTAGTGGGATCCGAATCCGGATCTTCACCAAAATCGAATCATTTCGTCCTTGACATACGCTACCTCTCTGCCAAATTTCCTCCGAATCCGTTCAAATTTTTTGGAGATATTTTGTAAACAAACAAACAAATAAGAAGACGTCGTGCGTAGCACGATACTTGCAAAATCTGTCCCCCAACCCCAAGAAAAAAAAATTCCATTGAAACAGCAAATTGTCTATTTCATCAACATTAAAATTGACAATCTTGATCAAAGCTCGGGTCAACAGGAAGAAAAGTGACGATTTTTCAGATGAAAAAAATGATGATTTTGGAACGTTGACCTTGAGTTGACCTTTGACCTTTTGACCTCAAAAATAGTTCGTTTCCCTCTTTAGTGACTCAATGTGCAAATGCTGTTCAATTTTCAAGTAAATCGGATGAAAATTGAGGATTTAAAAAACTTGGCCTATGTTGACCTTCTGGCCTATGTTGACCTCAAAAATAGTTGGTGGTTGAATTCAGTGACCATATTTGTAAATCCCTTTAGAATTTGAAGTCAATCAAATGAAAATTGGTGATTTTAGAAATTCGGCCTATGTTGACCTTTTGGCGGAAGTTTACCTAAAATATAATGTGTGGTTGAATTCAGTGACCAGATATGCAAGTCCTCTTCAAATTTCAAGTCAATCGGATGAAAATTGAGGATTTTAGAAAATTGGCCTATGTTGACCTTTTGGCCTATGTTGACCTCAAATATACTTGGTGGTTGAATTCGGTGACCAGATATGCAAGTCCTCTTCAAATTTCAAGTCAATCGGATGAAAATTGAGGATTTTAGAAATTTGGCAAAGTTGGTTACCTTTGGCAAAGTTGGTGACCTTTGGCCTATGTTGACCTTTTGACCCCAAAAAACAATAGGCTTCACTTGGTGAAGTTTCGTGACGATCTGTTTGGAATTGTGACCTGCAGGCCGGTGACAAACAAACAGACAGACAAACAAACAGACGGAACCACAAACGCAACCGACCAATATACTTGAAAAATCTTCGATTTTGCAAGTAACAAACGGAAAAACAGACAAGGGTGAAAACATAACCTCCATCCACCTTTGGTGGCGGAGGAAATAACTACGGTATTCCTAAGTTATGCCGACGAATCATTCGCTCCCATTAAACATGCAACATAAACTATTTTTATTCAAAAGCTAGATAAGAACTCACAACACCATCAGCCAAGAGTGTTTGTGCAAAATGAACAAGTCAACTGGGAGAAGAACATCATACAAATACGAAATTCCACATTCCAGTAACAGCACAGCAAGACTGTCTTGATTTCGTAATTGTTTGAGATCAAAAGCATCTATTGTAGCAAAGGTTGAAGATCTTCCAGGTGCAAATGAAGTCCTTGGATTATGTACTTTCACAACTGCATTGAAATTTGTATGTTGTGGCGGACACGAAAGCACTGATGCGGTGACATCACCCCGCACACCAAGTGGGGATGGGCCACGCCAGGGAGAGAGGCGTGGCCTCACGATATACGCGGAGCGCGCAGCCCTGAGCAGCTTAGTGCTGCAGTTTGAGTACTTTGAATAAAGACTCTTTTATGAACCGCGTTGTCCGCTTGCTCTTTGCGTAAGCATTAGCGTGCGCAGCATCGCGCTTTATATGGTGACCTCGACGTTGGATCTGCCGTAGCGATCCTTCCGAACACGACGCCATTGCAATGGCCAACGACAAGGCAATGGCGATTAAACTTCCCGAATTTTGGGAGGCCCAGGCCGAAGTCTGGTTCGTTCAAGCCGAAGCCCAATTTCAGCTTCGGCGCCTCACCAACGACGACATGCGCTACTGCCACGTCGTCGCCTCCCTCGGGCCCGGCACGGCCGCTCGAGTTGTGTCCGTCCTTCGCCACCCACCGGACGGCCACAAGTACGAGGCACTCAAGCGGCTACTCCTAGCCACGTTCGGCCTCACGGACGACGCACGGGCCGACCGCCTCCTGGATCTCCCCGAGCTCGGCGACACGCGCCCGTCGGTCAGAATGGACCATATGCTGTCACTGTTGGGCGACGAAGCCCCCGGTTCTCTATTCCGGGCGCTTTTCCGTCGCCAACTTCCAGCGCAGGTTCGCCTCGCGTTGGCCGGGACCGGGCTAACGGAACCCCGAGCATTGGCGGCCGAGGCGGACAAGTACTTCGCCGCTTCGGACACGCGGGCGAGAGTCGGCGTGGCCGTCACGGCCCTCATGGCTGATGCTGCTAATGCTGCTGATGCTGCTGTTCCACAGCATCAGCTTATACAGCATACGCAGCATGCTGATACGCACCTCGTGACCGCCGCCACGCCCCGCCCACCGCCGCGGCGAAAACCGCCACCGCGGGGAAACCCGCCAACTCCACCGGCCTGGCGGAGCCAGCCGCGCTCCTCCAGCTCCACCACCTGGTGCTGGTTCCACGCCAAGTTTGGCCACGAGGCTCGGCAATGTCATCCGCCATGCTCCTTCAACAGGTCGGGAAACACCCGGGCCGGCGCTCAATAGTGGCGATGAGCGCCGGCCGTTCGAGCAGCCTGCTGTTCATAACGGACACCTTATCCGGGCGCCGTTACCTGTGTGACACGGGAGCGCAGGTGAGTGTCGTTCCCGCCGGCACGTCAGACAAGCACGCCGCGGGCGGGGGCCCCGCGCTGCTTGCCGCGAACGGGACGCCCATCCGTACGTACGGAAAACGCTGCCTCTCTCTGCGGTTCGGAGGGCAGGTTTTCCGATGGATGTTCGTCACCGCCGACGTGCCCATGGCACTGCTTGGCGCGGACTTCCTGTGCGCTAATGGGCTCCTGGTCGACGTAAAGCGCAGACGTCTTGTCCAGGCCGAGATGTTCAGCTCGCTTGCTTGTGCGCTGCCCAGCTCGTCGAGCAGCTCAATGAGCGGCTTGCCAAGCGGTTTGCCGAACGGTTCGGTTCCGGCCACGTTGGTCTGTACGCTTCCGGCAGCGGACGCATTCACCCGCCTCCTCGCCGGCTTCCCGGCCCTCACGCGGCCCACCTTCTCGGCGGGGGCCGTCAAGCACGGGGTGGCCCATCACATCCCCACCGTCGGGCCACCGGTCTACGCCCGGGCACGCCGCCTCGAGCCGACAAAGCTGGCGGTGGCAAAAGCGGCGTTCGCTACCCTGGAGCGACTCGGCATCGTTCGGCGCTCAGAGAGCGCTTGGGCGTCGCCGCTGCACATCGTGCCGAAGCCCGGCGGGGGATGGCGACCGTGCGGGGACTATCGCCGTCTCAATGACGCCACCACCCCCGACCGCTACCCCGTCCCCCACATTCAGGACTTTTCCGCCCGTTTGTCCGGCATGTCCTTCTTCTCAAAGGTGGACCTCATACGCGGCTACCATCAGGTCCCCGTCAGGCCGGAGGACGTCCCGAAGACGGCGGTCATCACGCCATTCGGACTCTTCGAGTTCCTGCGGATGCCCTTCGGTCTGAAGAATGCGGCTCAGGCGTTCCAGCGACTGATGGACAGCGTCCTGCGCGACTTGGATTTTGTCTACGTCTACCTGGACGATATCCTCGTCGCCAGCGCGTCCCGCGAAGAGCACGTACGCCACCTCCGCACGCTCTTCGAACGCCTGGGCCAGCATGGCCTGATTGTGAACCCCGCAAAGTGCCGGTTCGGCGCCGCCATAATCGATTTTCTGGGGCACCGTGTCACCAGGCACGGAGCCGTCCCCCTGCCGGCCAAGGTGGAGGCGGTGAAGGGGTTTCCGCGCCCCCGCACGATCAGAGGGCTGCAGGAGTTCCTGGGCATGGTGAACTTTTACCATCGGTTCCTGCCCCGTATCGCCCAGCTCCTGCGCCCCCTGCACGAAGCTCTCCGAGGTAAGCCGGGCAAAGGCGACGTCACCTGGACCGAGCAGATGGACACGGCGTTGACGGGCGCGAAGCTCGCCTTGGCTAACGCCACCATGCTCGCGCACCCGGCGCCCGATGCACCGATCGCCCTCACCACCGACGCCTCGGACTACGCGGTGGGCGCGGTGCACGAGCAATGGGTGCGTGGAGCTTGGCAACCGCTGGCGTTCTTTAGCCGGCAGCTTCGCCCGCCCGAACGCCGTTACAGTACCTTCGACCGCGAGTTGATCGGGCTTCACTTGGCGGTCAGGCACTTCCGCCATCTGCTCGAGGGCCGTGCGTTCACGGCCTTCGTCGACCACAAGCCGCTGATCTTCGCGATGGGCAAGGTCACCGAGCCGTGGTTGGCCCGGCAGCAGCGTCACCTCTCGGCCGTGTCCGAGTACACGACGGACATCCGGCACGTCGCGGGGAAGGACAACCCGGTGGCGGATTGCCTTTCCCGGGCCGTCGCCCACGCAGTCCACCTCGGCATCGACTATGCCCGGATGGCAGCGGACCAGGCCGCTGACCCCGACGTCCAGGCCTTGCGGACCGCCGTCACGGGCCTCCGTGTCACCGAGGTGCCGTTCGACGGCGCAGGCGCGGCCCTCTTGTGCGACGTCTCCCTCGGGCGTCCTCGCCCCATCGTGCCCGCGGGCTGGCAGCGCCAGGTGTTTGACGCCATCCACGGCCTGTCCCACCCGGGCGCGAGGGCCTCCCAAAGGTTGATCGCCGACAAGTTCGTCTGGCATGGCCTCCGGAAGGCCGTCCGCGGCTGGGCCAGGACGTGCCTCGCGTGCCAGCGCGCCAAGGTGCACCGGCACACCCAGGCCCCGTTGGCCCCGTTCACGGTGCCGGAACACCGGTTTGACCACGTCCACGTGGACCTGGTGGGACCTCTGCCCCCCTCGCGGGGTTTCACCCACGTCCTCACCATGGTGGACTGCACCACCCGGTGGCCGGAGGCCGTGCCCTTGGCGTCGACGACGGCGGCGGATGTCGCGCAGGCTTTCATCGCCACCTGGGTCGCCCGGTTCGGCGCCCCCTCAGACATCTCGTCCGACCGCGGCCCCCAGTTCACCTCGGAGCTCTGGGGGGCGGTCGCGCAGGGGCTCGGGGTCCGGCTGCACCGAACCACGGCATACCACCCCCAGGCTAACGGCCTGTGTGAGCGATTTCACCGCTCATTGAAGGCCGCGCTCCGGGCCACCCTCCGCGACGGCGGCTGGGTCGACAGGCTCCCCTCGGTCCTGCTGGGCCTCCGGACGGCGCCCAAGGAGGACCTGCGCGCATCCGCGGCGGAGTTGGTCTTCGGGCAACCGCTGCGGGTGCCGGGCGAGTTCCTCCCCGACTCCACGGCACCATGGTCCGCGGCACAGCAGCGCTCCGCTCTGCAAGAGACCGCCCAGAGGTTCTCCCCGGTGCCAACGGCATGCCACGGGCACCCACCGACGCACGTCGCCCCGGAGCTTCGCACGGCGGAGTACGTCTTTGTCCGCCACGATGCCCACCGGACACCACTGCGGCCCCCGTACGACGGGCCTTTCCACGTGCTGGAGACCGGGGCGAAGCACTTCACCCTGGACATCGGCGGTACTCCTGACCGCGTTTCTGTAGACCGCCTCAAGCCGGCCCACCTCGACGTGGACCATCCACCGCCAGTGGCCCGACCCCCGCGTCGGGGCCGCCCCCCTGCGGGCGGACCCCCGGCACCGCCCAGCCCCGCCGCCCCCCGGTCCTGCTGCCAGAGGCATCCCAGATGGCATCCCTGCATCCCAGACGCCGCCAGTCGCCAGGGGGCGCTTCGGCCGGGTCATCCGTTTGCCCCGCAAACTGACCCTTCAGGTGCGCGGGGATTCTGGGGGGGCGCGTGTGGCGGACACGAAAGCACTGACGCGGTGACATCACCCCGCACACCAAGTGGGGATGGGCCACGCCAGGGAGAGAGGCGTGGCCTCACGATATACGCGGAGCGCGCAGCCCTGAGCAGCTTAGTGCTGCAGTTTGAGTACTTTGAATAAAGACTCTTTTATGAACCGCGTTGTCCGCTTGCTCTTTGCGTAAGCATTAGCGTGCGCAGCATCGCGCTTTAATGTATTGTTTTGTTTAGCGTCCAAGTTGATGGAGCACAAGACAAATTGGCTAATTTTCCCATTTTTCTTTCCTTCATTCATAGATTAGTCGATTTGGAGTCCAAGGCCAAGAAAAGTCAACTACAGCAGTGAGCAAAACTGTCAGTCAGAACAGTAGTGGTGTTGCTTCCTTCCAAATACTCACAACACATCACTGTCTACAGTATTTCCAGGGTCATCAATATTAATGACCTGTTTTGGGCATATTATTTGAATTACTTTGTGGGACGACCGGATAAATTAGGAATGAAAAGAGTTTTAAAACATGTGTGTTGTCACATAGAGGTAAAGTATTTAAAACAAGCTACAGAATCATTATCAGCACTGGATCATAGAACATTACATTTTGTCGCAGGTCACGAATCCTTAATAAACATGAACACCTGTCACGTTGTAATACAAACAGTCAATGTTTGTCCACCTAGATCTGCATGCCGCAATTAGTGTTCTTGGTTTTGTCAACACAAGATTTGTCTTCATACAAATACAGTATTCACCCCCTCTTCATTTCAAGTACACGGTATTTCCCCCTCTCTATTTCCCCGTAGCACCATATCGCAGCACCTCGGGGAGACATCACCGATCCGGATTCGCTTCAAAGCCGTCAATAGCTCACTCGGAGATTTCTCGATTCCAGATTCGCCACGCGACTCATCCGAAAGCCTGATCAGGACATTGGGAGTGCGGTATCACTCTGGGTTTACTTCCCCTTTGCCTTCCCAGCCTTCAAATTATTTGAGCAGCTTGTCCAAAACACAAAGGCCCGATCACCGTCCCTGTAACCCATGCAACTACACACCAGCACCTCGCCACCTCACCCATCCCGACAAGCAATCGCGGCTCTACATTTTGGTGAGTACCCATAAAAGCTGTTCATTTAATTGGCTATTTGTGTATTTCATTTGTCTTTTGTGTTTTTTCACATATTCATATCATATGAACCAAGTTTTTACTTAAAAAGAACAACATATTATTCCCCATTCTAGTCTCACCTGTGAAAACATTTTGCTACCTAAGAGACATGCTGAATGGAGAAGGTGGATCAGACTCGGCAACGGTTGCTATAGTGAGATGTGCATGGAAGAGGTTTCGGGAACTGAGTGGCATGCTGACGAGGAGGGGAGTGTCGTTGAAGCTGAAGGGAAAGGTGTATGCTGCATGTGTGAGATGTTATGATTTATGGGAGCGAGACATGGGTAATGAACGTAGAGCAGCAACGAAGGCTGGAAAGGGTGGAAATGCGAATGGTTCGGTGGATGTGTGGAGTATCGTTGAGAGAGAGGAAGACAAATGATGAATTGCGAAAGATGGTGGGAATAGAGCCTGTGATTGATGCTGTGAAGAGGAACAGGTTGAGATGGTTTGGTCATGTGTTGAGGAAGGATGAAAGTGACTGGTGGAGAAGAGTGATGGAAATTTCTCTCATCATCTCATCATCAGAAAAATCTCATCACATCATCAAGTGATGGGAAAAAAAGATTCCGCTTCCGGTCTTGCCGGCGAGGTTTTCGTTTATTCGCAGCTCTGCACACTCTCCATCGAAATCGAAGTTAAGTAATTGTTCCCATTTGTATTTTCGTTATAACTGTATTTATTTTATGGTGTTGTACGTATCGTGTGTCCCGAGGAAGATTTTCGGTGCAAATCTTTCGTACCTGTATAGAAAATCGTGTTAAATCGTGCCGTGTCTTTTGAGGCCTTGTACAGTGTACAACCTTGAGGCTTCGTTTTCCTCTCAACGGTCCGTCTTTTGTGCTCCAATAACTTTCGTTCTCTGCTTTTCCCAGTCTTTTCACCCCGTAGCCTACTTCCTTGTTTAAAATCAACTCAAAAAAAAAAAAAATACATTTCCTTCTCTGTTCTTATTCTTTGTTCTCATTCGTTTATTCGTTCTTATTCGTTCGTTCGTTCTTCGAACGACGTTCACTGTTATCACTGTTACTGTAATAACAGTTATTACTGTTCACTGTTAACGTTCACTGTTATTAACCTTATAATGTTTACACTTTCCCCTCAAGTTCTGTATTCCGTCATATATTATAACACCTTTTTCTTCTTCTTCTTTAAAAGGTTGCTTTTGACTTGCTACCCAAATCTATCCATCCCCAAAAAAAATTCCATCTCTTTCAGTGCCTCTTTTCTACATTCCCTAAACTCTCCTGTACTCCATCCTCCCTCCAGCGTCCTTAAACGTATTTTGGACTCGAAGGTCACAAGAAACTCATTTTGCAATAAATGTTCGTTTCCCATTAATCGTACACTTTCTAAAATCCAATCTCACCCCTCCCCTCCAAATCTTCCCCATAACCCCTCCCATCCAAATCTTCCCCATCACCCCTCCCCTCCAAATCTTCCCCCTTGCCACTCCCCTCCTAATCCTCCCCATCACCCATCCCTTTCAAATCTCCCCCCTTTCCTAAACTCTCCCCACACCCCTCCCCTCCAAGACTCCCCCTCGCCCCTCCCCTCCTTGACTCCCCCCTCACCCCTCCCCTCCAAATCTCCCCCATATCCCATCCCTTTCAAATCCCTCCCCTTGTCCCTTCCCTCCTAAACTCACCCCTCGCCCCTCCCCTTCAAATCTACCCACCCTCATTTCTTCTCAATTTCCCCCCTCTCACTCCCCCTCCTCAAAGCGTCCTCCCCGCTTCTTCCCTCTTCCAACTCTCACCTCCATCTCCCCAAACCTTCTGCCTCGCTCTTCCCCCTCCTCAAATAACACCTCATTGTGCCTCACCCAATCACCATCAAACCTTTTGTCTGCCCCATCCTTCCCTTTCTCCGAGCTATTCTGAAATCTCTGACACACCTTCAACAGCTCTCCCTACCTCTTCCACCTCTTCCACATCTTACCCTACCCCTCCTCCCCCCTGTTCTGTATCCGATGCTCCCCCTTCCTCTTCATTAACGGTATGGACCTCAAACATCCGGGGCCTTCATTCAAACTCAACTGATCTCTCCATACAGGTTGCTTCTGTCAAACCAGACGTGATCTGCTTAACAGAAACTTTCCTCCTTCATGATGTCTCTGATTCCTTAGTATCTCTCCCGGGTTACTCCCTCCTCCGGTATGATAGACCTGAGCCTCGTCCTGGAGGTGGGGTTACTATCTTTATCAAAAACTCTCTTCCTCACTCGCCCTGCACTGCACTCTCTCCACCTCACCCCCAGGAATACCTCTGGCTACGGGTTCCCCTTTGCTCCCACCTCTTGTTCATATGTGTGTTGTACCGTCCACCAAACAGTGATGACTCCATCTACATCTCGCTGTCTGATAATATGGACCAACTTCTGTCTACTCATCCTAGCTCTCTCTTCCTCATATGTGGTGATTTCAATTGTCACCATGCCAGTTGGCTGGGTGTGGGTACCTCTGTCACCAGCCATGGCTCCTCAGCAAAGGACTTCTGCGACTCACTGGGACTGACACAATCTGTCAATTTCCCGACCCGGATCTCACTCAACGGAGCATCTTCTCTTCTGGACTTGGTTATGACTAACTTCCCTGAAAATGTCTGCTGCTCTTCTTCTGCTCCAATCGGCTCATCTGATCATGTGCTTGTTAAAGTGGACATCTCTCTGACCATTCTCAGGGAGCTTCCTCAGCGTCGACGAGTCTGGCATTTCACTCAGGCCAACTGGCACGGTCTTCAAGCAGCCATCAATCATCTGGACTGGTCTCCCATCTCTACCACCTCTGACATCAACTCATCCTGGGAATTCTTCCAAAGTAAATTGCTCTCTCTCATGCACAGATTTATCCCATCTCGTCTTCAGTTGTCATACCCTTCCTCCCGTCCATGGTACACGGATTCTTGTGGTGAGGCTGTTGCCCAGAAACAACTTGCCTTCGTCTCCTGGAAAGCAAATCCAACGGAAGGAAATCTCATTTCCTTTCACAAAGCCCGAAACAAGTGTGTGTCCACCCTCAGGAGAGCCAGGAAACAATATCTCTCCGTTCTCAAGACCGAACTCTCTTATCTGTCTCCCTCTTCCAAATCCTGGTGGTGTCTGGTCAAATCTGTTTCTGGTGTTTGTTCCCCCTCCATCCCCTCCCTTACCTCAAACGGCTACACAGCTGACTCCGCACGTGAAAAAGCTGAATGCCTCAACTCTGTGTTTGCCTCTAAATCTTGTGTCCCAAACCCATCCCTCTCCGTACCCACCGTACCCAGTCGTACCCAGCTGCTCCTGGACTCCGTGTCCTTTCCTCCTGCAAAGGTGGAAAAGTTTCTGTCAACCCTCGACTCTGATTCTGCAACTGGACCTGACGGCATCAGCCCACGGGTCCTAAAATCCTGTTCTTCCGCTCTTTCACTCCCTCTCTCTGTTCTCTTCACCCTCTCTTTTGCTCAAGGTCAACTGCCATCTGCTTGGAAATCAGCCAACATCACCGCTTTGCACAAAAAAGGTGCAAAAACAGATCCTAGCAACTACAGACCAATCAGCCTTCTCCCAATTATCAGCAAAGTCATGGAATCCATCATTGCTTCGGATATGAAATCTTTCCTCTTCTCCAATAGCTTGATCTCTGATCATCAATTTGGTTTCAGATCAGGTCACTCTACTCTGGACATGCTGCTTCTGCTGTCTCAACAATGGATGGAGGTCCTCAATGCCAAACAGGAAATTAGAGCTGTCTCCCTCGACATATCACGTGCCTTCGATACGGTCTGGCACCCCGCTCTGCTCACCAAACTCTCCTCCTTTGGTATCCATGGAAATCTCCATGCATGGCTGGCGGACTTCCTCTCTCGTCGTAGTCAACGTGTGGCCCTGAATGGGTTTCTCTCATCTCCTCTTCCTGTTCAGGCTGGAGTTCCCCCAAGGCAGTGTTCAGGGCCCTGTGCTTTTTCTGGTCTTCATCAATGATCTCTCTGACTCTCTTGAAAATCCTCTCTATCTCTTTGCTGATGACTCCACTCTCTGCCGCTCCATTCCTCATCCCTCAGATCGGCAGTCTGCAGCCTCCTCACTCTCTGCAGACCTGGACAAAATCACAGACTGGGCAAACAAGTGGAACATGTCTTTCAATCCTGACAAATCTCACACTCTTACGATGTCTCTCCGAAAAGACCGACTGGACAACCCTCCCATCTACTTTCTGAATAATCCTCTCCAAGAAGTTCTGTCACTCAAGCTTTTGGGTCTCACTATCTGCCATGATCTTTCCTGGGAAAACCACATTTCCAAGCTGGCCTCCAAAGCCAGTCGCCGACTGGGCATCCTCTGTCGTGCGAAGTCCTTCCTTGGCACACCTGAGCTCCTCACCACATACAAGGCTTTCATCCACAGCTCAATGGAATACTGCTCTCCCCTAGGGCTGGTGCTCCTGCCTCACACCTAGCTCGTCTTCACACTGTTGAAACCAAAGCGTTCAGAATCATTGGAATCTCCCGCAATGACGCTATCTCTGAGGGCCTTTCACTTACTCACCGCAGGCAGGTTGGTGGTCTTTCCGTCTTCTACCGACTCCTCTCCGGCCTTGCTCCCCCAGCTCTCTCTGGGCTCTGTCCCCCAAATATTCCTGCAGGTCGCACAAGATCTGCCTGCAACCCTCTTATGGTTAAACTGCCAAAATCAAGACTCTCTGCTCACCTTCACTCCTTCATTCCTATTTTCTCCCGCCTCTGGAACAAACTCCCTCACTCTCTTCAATCCCAATCCTTCCTCCATGTCTTTAAAACGGCTGTTCACCACCATCTATTGTCTTCCCCAATCCAAAACCTTGATCTTTTCTACCCCCGCTAATTTCACCCCAAATCCACTTTTTTGAGGTGACTTTTGTCTTCTTTCCTGGAAGTCCTTGGTGTCCTTGCGTTTTATACCTATCCTGCCTCCCCCCAGGCCCTCTGCCTCCCACACATCTCCTGATGTCCCTGCCCTCAAATGTTGTGTTTGTGTGCTTGCTCCCCTTCTCTCCCCATCTTGTCGACCGCTCCCACTTTTATGTGCTTTGTTTACTTGTTTGTTTGATTTGTTTGTTTGATAAATGTTAGCTCTTTCACGAGCCTCGACTGTATACAAAAAAAAAAAAAAAAAAAAAATGAATGTAGAAGGAAGTAGAGGATGGGGAAGACAGAGAAAGACTTGGCTAAAGATGGTCAAAGAAGAAATGCGGGCAAGGCCGCAAGGGGGTTAACAAGGGGAGATGCAGAAAATAGGGCAAAATGGAGAAGATTGTCATGGGGACCGCAAGGCTAACCCCCGCTCTTGCAGGGAAAATGGCCTTAAAATGCATGTTGTTGTTGTATTCTAGTCTCACCTCTACCTGAAAAAGCTGGAAATATTGATTGTTCTCATCTTTCAAGAAAAAAATGTTATCGTGAAGAAGTTGATTAACCCCTAACTGAAAGGCTAAGTATGGTTAAAAAAAAACAAAAAAACTAGAACGACACCAAATAATAAAATACGAATCCAAAAGCAGATAATTCCGACACTAATCTCAGGACTTGCATATACACATTCACATGCATATTCACATTCAATTTTTGTATTATATATATATATATATATATATATATCCAAAAAGAGGAGTGAAAAGGAGAGAGAATTAGAGAACATAAAGGTGAGGAAGAGGGCTGCTCCAGGTAAGATCAATAATTCCAATCTCTGTGAGAGGTTTTAACAGCCAAAAGGATGCAATGGATGAAGGCCAGGAGTGAAATCTAGACAGTGCCATTTCATCAAAATTGTCTGTTTTCCAGGATCTGACAGAGGGCCCATCAAACTAAACATCAGGCACACAATATCATACAATGAGGAATACCTACCTGCATTGTGATAATCTCAACTCAACTTTAGCATTTCACAGGTGTCCACAATTGGATATTAGCAGAATGCTTGTTGCAGTGACTGAATAAATTTGTGAGTGATAAAAGTGTTCATATTTCAGGATACAATTTGTAGAAGAGACCAGCTACATAAGATGTGTGCAAAGAGGTTTGTGGGGAAGATGGAAAGGCATGAGTCTTTGATTGAAAAAACAAGACCGGAATTCTAATAGCGGCATATCCGGGCTTGTAAAATATTATAAACCACAACCACACATGATTAGCTTATTAAACAGTCGCTAATGCTGCTTATAACATTAAACAAAGAAATTTGGAGGAATCCCGACATCCATGAGGTAAGTTTTAACTTGCAGAACTGAGGGAAGATCTACTGTAATCTATATACCCCACACTGATTGAGTTAATAACATGCAATCAAAAAAACCAAGGCGAATTCCTTACTTCCGCGGTTGTTAGTCCGTACACCACTTATCATTGATTCATGAACCATACGCCGCTTCAATCCATTAACTTTGTATTTACGACATTGGGATTAAAGTGCTATGGTCATATCTATATTATAATAGCCGTAGATGATTCTGTTGGGTGTCTGTCCGGGGTGTGGCTTACTCGGTTTGCAGAGTAGCTCCACCCATTCTGGGAGTGGCTTCATATAATTATAAACAAATATCCACCATTTTATTAACTCGCATAGCTTTGAGGCCTGTTTTGTAGGCCCATGGTGTCTTGCTCTCTCTCCCAGTTTTATTTCAAATCAAATTCGATATATCATTTCATTTTTCACAGTCACTAACATAGTTTTAGACTCGGTTGAAAAAAAACGGGAAGAAAATCCGATGAAAGTTGCCGTTGATAGAACGAAATGAATTCTC